>NC_062191.1:460000-557500 GCF_912470025.1 Vespa velutina | reverse complement strand
TCAATGTGGACGTTTGGTGTTGTTTAACTCTTCTTCTTTTTTTTTTTTTTTTCTTTTTCTTTTTTGACCAGAAATGTCGTTATCTTTGCGTGGACGTCTTATTTGAAATTCTTCTTCTTCTTTTTTCTCCTTATTGTTAGAAATATACCGTTCGGCAATTGATCCTGTTTTTCCAGATTGACGTTTCCCGACAATGTCACTTCGATGTGGACGTGCGACTTAAGCCCTTAAGGATAAAACACGTTCGCAAACTTATCGATAGTATTTCTCGTATCACGAGTATTAATTATTCTCTTGTGTTTTATTTTTTTTTTTGTTGTTTTTTTTTTCTGTTAGTTTGTTTGTTTGTTTGTTTGTTTGTTTGTTTGTTTATTAATTTTATGTTACCTCTTGCCTTAAGAAATAGTGAATTCTAATATTGTTCGTTTACACTCTTTCTCTCCTAAAGTGCGAAACGGCAAATTACAAAATCACAGAGAATTACGCGTCGTTATACTATTTTTACCAGGGTAATACCTACTTTCACAATGGACTATAATATATTTTCTACAAACTTCTAGGCCTGCTGTTTTCGTCTAACGAGATCTTCATCCTTTGTCGGGTCGTCGCGTAGCGCTATAGGGGCGCACGTTTGTAAAGATGCCAATAGATGATATCGATGAAGAAGCTCGCGGCACAGACTCGGCTCCACGTTCTCCAAACGGCATACAACTCGCGAATCAATAGTCCTACTTCTTCTGTGAATTCGTAGACTTGGTGATGGTCAGCTTAGAAAGTAGCCTCGTTCTATTATCTTTTCCAAGCCAATCGAACATTTTGTCTCCGATAATTTCACCCTCGCGAACGACTTTTTCAAATCAGAAAAGCTTACGAGAGAAAGTATATCTAAATCAATCATAAATATATATATATATATATATATATATATATATATATATATATATATATATATATATGTTGTCGTTAATTCCTGTCGCGCTGGAGTCTGTAATGACAAGTGGCCTAAATTGGAAACTGCAAAAGAATGAATGTACTTTTCGAATTTCTTTGAACGTTGATCATATCATGCGTCAAAAGTACGTTTATCATTTCGCACAGTAAATATATTTACAGCTCTATTCGTGAATTTTTACAAGTATGATAGGAAAATTTAAACGCACCTTTGATCGTTAACTTTTAATCTCTATCGTCGCTATCGTAAACGTGTCACATTTCATATTCTTTTTTCTTCTTTTGAAATTTCAAAAATTAGCTTTATTCTTTTCTAGTCATATCTACGTTATTGCAATAGGGTCCTTTGATAAGGTAAGAAATAATGAAAGATCACAAAGTAAAATAATAGAATATACTATATGTGTATATATATATATGTGTATGTATATATGTATATATATATACAGAGAGAAAGAGAGAGAGAGATAGAGAGAGAGAGAGAAATGTGTATAGGCGCGCGTCGCTGCGATTAGGGCAACGACGGAGACAAAGTCACAGAAGAAGTCGACGAGTCTAAAATGACGGAAAGGCGGTCGATGTCGCTGTTGGAGTTTTGGGTCTTATCTCCTCTTTGACAGTTTTATGGACAAATACTGGACGAAAGAATAAAATAGAAGAAGGCGCTATAAACCGATCGCTAAAACGACTATTGGCATGGCGTATCACTACGTGTAGACCGTTTTCACCTAATCGTAAAGAGATATCGTCCAGTCATCGGCACATAAACTGATATCGTCTTTGAATAGCGCAGGAAAAAGACCCAGTGTCTAGCGAGGAGCCATTAATATCTCTCCGTGTGCTAGTATAACGAGTGTCGTCATTGATACGAATCCTTGTGGAAAGTATCGCTCTTGTGGAAGATCCTACGTCCCTCTCTCGTAAGTTCTTGACTCGCAAAATTGTTCTCGGACTTTGGCCTCGGTAGGAGACACGTTGGCATCGTTCGAAGTTCCATGCTATGCACCTGAAGAAAAATAGGGTTGCGATATCGCCGCTAGGATCGTTTCTAAGAGTAATGGTAGCACTTTCCCCTACATAGGTACATACATACATGTATGATACCTCAAGTAATATAATATTTACCGATTCTTCGCTGGCACTGGCATGCGCCGCCTGTTCAGCGAGCGCGTTCACCACCGCATTTATCGTTTTTGATTCGCTGCCAAGATCCTCCTCCCGGTGCGCGACCAAGTTAGGATTCTTACCGATTTTGTTTAACCTATAAGGAGAAGCATAATTAAGCGTAGGGAATGTCGCACATCGCACAACCATTGATAATTCACATTTGCTTACCAAACGTTTAGCTGAACAGGTCTTTGTTCTGTGACGCTATATAAAATTATGACTTACGTGCAATTAGCACTTATCAAATAGCTTACTTGCACCGCTAAACGTTTCAATATGACATATAAAACTGGATAAATAAAAATCCAACTAGTTTTGTAACAGTCTCCACGGGATATCGACAATCGATTTTATACGATCGATAACGTTATATGCCATTATCGACAATGTATTTCGAAATATATTATCCCGGATAACGTCGAGCCTCCCGTGGAGAACTGTCGCACAACCAAAAGTGCAACTGATTTATAACGTATGTTGCGAGAAATTATGAATACAACATTACCATGTAGTGAATGTGTCGAGAGTGTAGAAGTATTTTGTTTTGATTATTCAATGCTTTTTTTTTTTTTTGTTTTTTCCTTTTTCCTTCTCCCTTCTTTTCTTCTTCATTATTTTTTCTTTCTTTTCTTTTTTGTCTTTTATTTTTTGTTTTTCTTTGTTTTCCTTTATTTTAGAGAACAATCGAAGGTATTCTTCGACATCATATATATATATATATATATATATATATATATATATATATATATATATATATGTATATATGTCGCGTAAAGTTCGAATAACGTAATTAACGTTAATAATAATGTAATATCGCGAAAAAGTCTGTTCGTTCCGCGAATACTCATTGAACTCTCTCAACTCATTTTAATTGTATACGTCAAAGTTAGTGCGCTTTTTCGTTATTAATCGATCACAAATCCACCCACCCCCCTTTTTTTTTTGCACTGTCTCTTTACAATCAATCGAACAAATAGATTTGCGCGAATTATTTAATGTAAACGATATACAGCGTATTGGAGAAATAGCATTAATTGATAATGTGTATATCGTAAAGTTTTCAGTGTTTTGTGTAAATAAGAAGCAATCGCGTTCGGTACAGCACATACGAAATTTAAATAGTAAAAGTAAACGACTAACGAAAATATATAGAGAAAGCAAAAGTAAAATAAAGAGAGCAAAAGATAAATAGATATAGGGGCAGATAGATAGATAGACAGAGAATGGTAGTCAAGGTAAAAAAATCTTCGAGGTCGAAAAGAACGACGAGAAAGAAAGAGATATAAAAAAAAGAAATAAATAAATAAATAAATAAAAAGGAAAGAGAAAAATCAACCGTGAAAAGCTGTACGCATATATGAGAAAAACGATTATGATTCGAACGGTAAACGATGAAATAGTATTACTGATTGAATTGGACAGTACATAATGTTCGAAAAGAAAGTAGTGAAAGTGGGATTGATGATTGACACCTATTAGCACACCAACTCGATAGAACAAACCTAACCAAAGTTTATACCTCTCGGCGGCAACGCTCTCCATGGTTCTACGCATAAGTGGATACTGATCCAATACGGCGTTGAAATGATCCACCGAGAGGCTGAAGAGATTGCAATAGGTCTCCGCCCTGACTGAGGCCACTCTCCTTGCGTTCGTCAGCAAACAAATTTCGCCAAAGTAAGAACCATCCGACAAGGAAGTCGCCACTTCGCCATTCGCCATAACTATATCGACAATGCCCTCCTGTATGAAGTACATTTTCGAGCCGATGGTACCTTCCTTTATAATGATGTCACCTAAAAAAAAAAGAGAGAGAAAAAAAAAAAAAAAAAGAAAACGGAAAAGAAGAGAAAAAAATGTCACGATGAAATATCCTTCGTTTGTTCGCGGTTGTGGTTGATACGTGAGAGACGGTCATGGTCGTAGTTCGAATAGTCGATCGATACCTGGTTGGAAGACCTCGTATCTCAATTTGGTGACCACATCCGAGACGAAGTTCGAATCGGCGTTTGCAAAAAATGGCACGGAGGCGACGAGCGATCTGCAGTTGTAGTTTATTACATCCTAGTCGATGAGAATGCATACGTGTTAATAAATTGTTATTATTCACTTTATATATCTCTACGTCTACGTCGCGTAGATATATTTCATAAGGAAATATATATAGTGACTACGCGGATATATTTTATGGGCCAATAGGAAAGGAAAGAATAAGAAAACAGTTTTCGTACTTCTCTTAGCTTCTCCGACAGTTCGCCAAGTATTAATTCCTCGTCGAAAAATTTCCCTTGGTATCGGTGTTCGAAGTATTCGGTTATTCTCTGTCTCATTTCCCGCGGTAGTTTGCGATAGGCCATATATTCTTCCACTTGTTTCACCTATATGAAAGAAAGAAAATGAGTTCGAAGCGCCCATTTTGATAATCGTTAAAACGGATTCGAACGACCTAATTACCTTTTCGCGGTATTGTCTTCTCGAGGAATCGAGAGACTGAATGAGATTCGTCGCGTGTCCCAGAAATAGCGCGTAACAAGTAGCACCGCTGATCATACTGAGCATCGTAAGCCACATGTCCGTTAACGATTGCGGAGGGAATCTGCCGTAACCTATGCACAACATATGCGACATCGCTTTGAAGAGGGCCCAGGAATATTGCTCGAGCCAAAACGAGTCCTGCAAAAGTTTTCCTTCGAGTATTCCAGGCAACTCGACTCTGTATTGCCTACTCACGTCATTTTTTATTTGCATTTGATCGGTCTACCTTGGATATAATTATCTTGGATATTTGAATAAATAAATATATGGAAGGATAGAATTCATCCTAGAACGACTCACTTGCAATTCGTTAATGGCGACCCACGAATTACTGGGGAATCCTTGAAGCATGGGTACCAGAAATTGCAAACAGCCACTCCAGTGGCCGATCAGTAGCATCATGCAGATCAGGTTAAAAATCCGCATAAACACCGACGCCATATTCAGGAACTGCCAACAACAACGATAAAGCTTTATTCTCGTGCCGATTCGTGCACGTAGAAAAGTTGTCAGGCTTCTTTTTTCTGTTTCTTTTTTTTTTCTTTTTTTTCTTTTTTTTTCTTTTTTTCTTTTTTTCTTTTTTTTCTTTTTTTTTTTCTTTTCTTTTCTTTTCTTGTAGTCAAGACTTTTCTCATCGATACGAAGCTCCTTTCTCTTGCGTAGTGTACAGCAAACAAGCGAGTGTTGCACGTAGAACGTCTCAGGATTGGAATTTATTCGAATACGTGTTTTTTTGTTGTTGTTGTTGTTGTTGTTGTTTTTTCTTCTCTATTATTTCATTCATATTGATCAATGTGAAAAAAGGTAGGAAATAAATTCTACGTGAAAAATTAGTCATTAAGGTCCGACAAAAGGCTTTGAAAGTTCGACGTTGAAGACGATACTCTAGGATGTATTGGAAACGATTCGTCAGACCTTAATGGCATCGATTCGAGGCAAAAAGTACATCTTTTTCTATGTTTGAAGAATTTTTCGCTGCACGCCCTATCGACATTTTTTGTTTTCTCGTTAAAAATAAAAGCATGCTACATTAAAAGATACGCATCACGTGGCACACAAGAGAATAATTCAACTAACACGTTGATAATAATAATAATAATTTCTTCTACTAATGCTCTCTAACAAAACAATATCAATCATTTGCAATGTTTGCTCAAGATTCTCAGACCGCTTATGCGCCCGATTACGATCGACACGATCTTCCTTGTAAATACATATGCATGTGTGTGTGTGTGTGTGTGTGTGTGTGTGTGTGTGTGCACGTGTGTGTGTGTGTGTGTGTCTTTCGACGAGCATCGCTAGCTCGATACAAGAATTGGCTAGTTACTAACGTAATAATAAATATGTAAGCTAGGAAAGCGCAGAGATCGTAGATCATTAAGCTCTCCGTTCTCATTCGAACGAGTAACGGGGAGTATTAATATGACGACACATTAAAAAGCATAACGGATAATGAATAATGTCAAAGGGGAGAAACAAAATAGAAATAAAAAACGTCCAGTCGCAAAATCATAGATCAGTATCAAAGCTTATTGTAATGCAAAACAAATAATTCATATCAAGCAAATAATACAAATATACGATCTACTTATCGTACGTTCTTTTATATCGAATCGATGAATCAACGAGACCCTGTATAGTTTGTTTATTTATTTATTTTTTTTTCTTTTTCTTTTCTTTTCTGTTCCAGCGTGACTGTGAATCGATCGATGTGAAAGAAAGGCGCTTCGTTGAAAAGAAAAATCGTAATCCGTTTCGTCTATCGCGAGTGAAAAAGCTGCCCGTACGCGATAGATCTCCGAGAGACAGAGAGAACTCTCTGCGCTTTGTAAATAACATACATAAAAAGCTTTTTTAATCCATCCACGTAGCGTTCACGTTAATTTCTCGGTATGTCGTTAATTAACGTTTCGTGTTACGTGGGTAGGAACCATCGAGGAGGACTTCGCGTCTAGGGCTGACGTAACTACAGAGTATCGTTACGGATAAAGACGAATTGCTTTTTATCAATCGAGTTCTATGTAAGTACGTCTCGGAGTGTCGCTCTCTTTGTCCGTCGTAAATATTTTTCATATTTATTAGATGTACATCTCGATAATACATATTATATATATGTATATATAATTTTTTTTTTTTTGACAATACGCGATCAGAAAAAATTGAAATTTATCGAAGAGAACGAACATTTGCGACACTCCCCTCTTCCTCCTTATCCCGTCTGGCTATTATCTATCGCTATATTAACAAAATCGACTTTAGCTACGTAAATGGCGAAGAATCAAGCTCGTTAATACGGAACCGGCGATATCTCGTAGCGGGATCAAGCGCACTGGTCTGACAATCTATAATGCGACAAAAACGATTACGATTACTTGCTAATGTCTATTGGGCATCGTGGTAATAAGTCCATGGCTGATAGTCAACGTATTGTCGTTACGCCTACGGGTACGGGTAGTAAAAAACAGGGTGATAGAAACTTACACTTCTAAGTCACAAATACTTCCATACATTACCTGCTCTACGGAACACAATAAACAACGTAAGTACATATACCATACGTTGTATTTATTAGTAGTCACGCTCACCATCTATACACGTACATATATACATATATATATATGCGTTTTTTTTTTCTTTTGTTTTTATCTGTTTTATATCTTTACTCCACATTCTTGTAATTCCGTAATATTTATTCTCGATGATGGTGGTAGAAAACTAACAAAGAGAAAAAAAAAAGAAAAGAAAGAAATATACGTTTAACATATAGGTACATGTACGTACGCGCGGGCGCACACGAAATTACATATCATATATATACATATATATATGCGTGTATGTGTGTATATATATATATATATATATATAACTCACGTCTCTCTCTCTATACGTATATATATATATATATATATATATATATATATATATATATATTACATATGTATCGTAACTCAACATCAACCTTCTTTTCTACTAGACAATCACAAGTTCTGTAAAGGTGAAAGCGTCTGTTTATTCACGATAATACGTCAAATAAACGATTATCGTTCTGATGGTCAGTATTGTATATAGTAATAACGCTGGCATGTAATATGGCAACAACATACACAAACGAACGAAAGGTACGCAACGAATTAAAAAATACAACGAGAAAACGACCAACAAAGAATTTATTTGCGGGATTGGAGTAGGGATGAGGGGGTGGAGGCTACGTGCCGTCCGTCCTGGACAGTTTAAGCAACGAGAAGAAAATATATAAAAAAAAAAAAAAAAAAAAGAAGAAAAAGAAAAGAAGAAAAAGAAAATAAAGAAGAGGGAAAATCGGATGGAGCGAGATAAAAAGAAAGGAAGAAAATAAAAAGAAATGAAAAAGAAGCAGAAAGAATGATGGCGGATTAGAAAAAAAAGAAAAAGAGAAAGAATAGAGGAAAGAGGAAAGAGTATAAGAGAGAGAAAGAGAGAGATAGAGAGAAAGAGAGAGAAAGAGAAAAAGATAGGAAGAGAGAGAGAGAGAGAGAGAGAGAGAGAGAGAGAGAGAGAGAGAGAGATAAAAGGAGCAGAGAAGAGAGAGAGAGAGAAACAAAGGTGAAAAGAAAAATTGGACAAACAGTCGATTTAAAATGATAATCAATAAAGCGCGAAAAGCCAGGCTTGAAAGCGAGAAAAGCGTTATTTCTTTTTGTCGTCTGTTTTTTTTTTTTTTCCTTTTTTTTTGTTCTTTTTATCGTTTTTCAATTAAAAAAAGGCATACAGAGAGAGACAGCAATTCGTATTACAAGAAGGATTATATCAATAAAATGCGATTTTCTTATGCCGATAAAGCAGTCGAGAGGAAAAAAAGGAAAAGGTTCTTCCTGGAAGACGATGAGGGACCGTGAGTGGGAGAGGAGGGAGAAAAGGAGGAATCGTTCGCAGAGCAGCGGCAGGGGTAGCAAGCTCTCTACTTTCAAACATTGCGCCCTAATTCAGATTTTCTTTCCTTTCCATGATATCCATTCTTATTTTTTTTTTTTTCAGGTTCTCTCTCCTCTAATAACGATAATATAACGATACGCCTCGCATATGTATGTATGTAGATAGATAGATATCTATGTATATATGTATGTATGTATTTATGTAAAAGGCATTGTATATGCGCGATTTGCAAGAAAGCGACAGAGAAGGGACGCCCAATCACGTGCACTCGTTATTAAGGATCGTGCACACCGTCTAGCGATCAAAAGCATTTTGAAGAAAGTGCCTTGATTGGTGGAAAGGATGTGTGGGATTTGGAGCGATAGGAAGATTCGTAGAAGTTTTTTCGACTTATGATCGATCGAGAGAGATTTGGTTTGGCCCATAGGATGGGGTAAAGGAGAAAGAAAGAGAGAGACAGAGAGAGAGAGAAGGGACGCGTAACTTTCGACGATCGACGTGGAAGGATATCATTGGTCAACCGGACACCTGAATGAAATAAATCAAAAAAGAAAAGTGAAGACGTTTGTGGTGACCTAAGGGATGAGGATGGAAGGTTGAGGATAATATTTAAGGATAAATTCGAGCTTAGAACGAATCTCGAAAATCACACACATATTTGCTCATCGTCAAGCTCGTCGTTTGGATTCGTTGTGTCGCCGTCATCGTCGCTACGTCTAAACTCAAAAGACAAAATTGCTTATCTACTCGCGCGCATTAACGCGATCGGTCGTACAGAGGTATATAACTTTCTCATCGCTAGGCGGGTGCCGATGGTGAGTGTAATACAAAGCATGGCCTATATTTGCTGCGGGTAATATGTAATGTATAATGCGGCGGAAAGTAAAAGCGAATGTTTGTAAGTATAAACCAACGAGCCAATCAGCGTACAGCTCCGCCATTACCTCCGTAACCAACGTTCCTAATTTGCAAGGAATCGATAGACCGAAGATTGGCGTAAATTTCGAACGGTCAAAGTACAATATAACAGAGCAGATAACTTTATGGCTCTCTTCTTGTACTTTTTCTCGATAGCTGCTGCTTTTGGTTGGGCAGCAAAGAAATGAGAATTTATCGAAAGAAAGAAAGAACGAAAGAACGAAAGAACGAAAGAAAGAAAGAAAGAAAGAAAGAAAGAAAGAAAGAAAGAAAGAAAAAGAGAGAGAAAAAAAAACAAAAAGGAAAATTGAAAAAGAGATTTTGCGCCATATTTGCGTGACGCCATCGTTTCGAAAGACAAGAGAATTGGTTCGAGGCGGGAACGATTGCAGTAAAGCTAACTCGCTTATCCTGTTCATTCGCCAGTCTCGACGTAACTCGACGTAACTCGACGTAAATCTATATGTATATATGTATGTATCCACGTAGAATACATAAACGTAACGTCGATTGATAAAATAACGAAAGCGAACACATCGTTCTATCGACTCTCATGAAACTGGGTACGGGAATTAATCTGAGGTCGATTCGCGAACGAATCGAATGGACTCGAGCTCGCGCATTCTTTAGGGCGAGTTACCTTAAAAATAAGGTCGCTTTTGCTGAAACCGGACTTCTTTTTACTCATATTGTCAGAACTTAGGCGCCCCCTCCGCTCAGTGCGTTTTTTTTGTAGGTTCTGCAATATCTAGAAACAAAAGAAAGCCGGGACATAGCAAGACATAGTAAGTAAAGGACAGGTAATAGAAGTTTATATAGAAAAAGAAGAAGAGAGTGTATAGAGAAAGAGAGATAGAGAGATAGATAGATAGATAGATAGATAAATTAGAAAGATAAGTATAATTAGAAGAGAGAGAGAAAGAGAGAGAGAGAGAGAGAGAGAGAGAGAGAGAGAGAGAAGGTAACAAGAGAAAAGAAGAGAAGAAAAGAGAAGAGAAGAGAAGAAAGTCAGAAAGTAAGAAGGAAAGAACTCGACGTGGATAAAGAGATCGGGTGTATTAGTATCGAAAGACATTTTGTTTTTTTTTTCTTTTTTTTCTTTTTTTTTCTTTTTTCTTTTTTTTCTGTAAGACAAAGTGGAAGGCAAAGATGGAAGAAAACAAGTGGAGCAAATTTATAGACAAAGGAACGTATCCCTTCTGTTTTTCTTTTTTTTTTTTATTTTTCCTTTTTTTTTTTTTCCATTCACATTGAAGAAAAAGAAATTTCCATGTATTTAAGTAGATGTAAGATCGAATGTAAAAGAGCACGTGAGTGGCTCGTGATAAATACTACGGATAGAAATTTGGAAATTAATTATTCTTTTTCTTTTATACTAGGATTATCCCTTCGTCATTAATTTTTCTTTGTCTTTTTTCCTTTTTTTTTGTGTTTTTTTTGTCTTTTTTTTTTTTTTTTTTTCTTTTCGTTTTCTTGTTATCCACAAATATCCGTCGCTAGGCAAAGCGCTGGAAGCACCCGATAATTATTTAAACGTGGCCGAAGCCAATGAAATTTAATTATCTTGCTCGATTCGTCGTACGATACGATCGATATAGGGAGGGAAAATTGATAAAAGCTCCATACTCTTCTCATACACTGCTGCAGCCTTAAAACGCATAGAAAAATATAAAATTGAAGTTGGAACGGTGATGGTATCGTCGCCGTTACGTTTTCGCTTCTTCTCGTCTCTCTAAATCTAGATCTCTTTTTTTCTCTTCGCTTACTATCAATTAATCCGATCGGTCGACATCACCGATCCCGCTTATGGCAGATGCGTGTCGGACGAAGGATGGGCGTATGATGGATCTTCGAGCAAAAACAATAGTTTCTGGCGAGTGGATAAGAATGGATGGTACAAGTTGACCGTAGTGAGAAAAAGAGAGAGATAGAGAAAAATTGATGATTTACAGCATTAATAATCAAGAATCAATAAGCCATTCGTTAGTAAAAAAAAGCTTTCTCGATTTAGCAGACGCGCAAGCGTTAAAGCCACGATTCTTTATTAAAGCCTGGATTATGCTTCGATGAGTTAGTAATAAGAATATAATTATAGCAAAAAACACAACAATATTTCCGCTTGACCATCGTTAGGATTCTCTCAACGGAGAGAAAAAGAAAATGGAATAAAAAAGAAAAAAAAAAAGAAAAAAAAAGAAGAAGAAGAAAAAATAAATGAACAACAAAAAAAAAAAAAAAAAAGAAAAAAGAAAGAAAAAAAAAGGCTTGACGTATCCTCGCTCGACTTTTCTCTATTCCGTGTCTTCTCTTTTATGGTACATTCGATTGACGAATACTCGATCGATGATATTTCAATGACGTGAAAAAAACAAATAAATAATATAAAATTCAGATTGAAGAGTCCACTCGCCCATGACGACACTGTTGATGAATATACGAGGAGGAAACTATAAAATAATAAAGAAAAATGATTTAGAGAAAAGTAAATTACTTGAGAAACTTACTGTCTTAAATCATTGGATTGACGCTTTTGGTCAACTTGTACGTTGCGAATCTCGTTATTAGATTCGTATAGAAAACGTTATCATAGTTTTCTACGTATGTAGATCTTGGCTGCGAGATTGGAAAGTCGTCGCGCGCAACTGTGTGCGCGGATCGTTGCATAAAAATAAAATGGATACACGCACATACACATACATATATGTGTATACATGCGTGGTGGACATATGGACAAACGTGCAATGTGTTTATATACGTGTTTCCTCTTAGTTTTAGCGTTAGAGAGCGTACACAACACACGCACACACGTGCACGCGCACGCGCACGCATACACGAACACGCAAACGAGGTAGACGCACACACAGACACATCGTTTCTGGCGATGTTAATATGTGTGTGCGTGTAACGATCTTAAAGGGACCGAATGCTATTAATCATCGTCTATGTGATCTGTCATTTTTTCGCATCGCCCGTGAGTTATCGCCTTTTAATGTTCGCGCCTTTGAGCGTCCATTTGATGCGCTTGTTTTAACACTCGGTTCGATGAGCAAGCAACAAATTGCACTTGTAACCGTAATACTACTACCTCGTAATACTTATCTTCTTCACGCGCGCGCGTTTACTAGAATAACTCATGCGAATTTCAAAAAAAAAAGTTGCATAAACAGTGACGAATATATATAGGATATATATATATATATATATACATATATATATATGTACGTATATATATATATATATATATATCGAATTCACGATCTATGAAATAAACAATTTACAACTAAATATATGTAATATTTATATAGATCTCTAACCTTCTTCTACACGTAAGTAATTAAGTACCTATTGTACTGTATCGTAAAGTAAAAGGAGAGCTAACGATTATTTTGTAAAATTGGATATGACGTCTAGCATAACACGTACAGGAGAGACAGATATATGGGATTATATGTCTTTTTTATTGTTGGGCTATGAAAGAAGAAAAGACATTGAAAGGACAGACGGACACACGATCGTTTCATTTTCTCCCGAGGAAAAAGATAATCGGGGAAAGATACGAGAAGAGTAAGGAGAGAATAAGGAAGAATAAAGAAAAAAGAAAAAAAGAAAAAAAAGAGGAGAGAGAGAACAAAAATGCTATGCACGTCAGCCTAAGAGGAAAAATAGGAAAAATCGAAGAACGCGTATTTTGTTTTCTCCGTGTCTTGGCGAAAGGAAAATTGTGCGAACGGAAACATATGATATATATATACATATATATATATATATACATATATATATATATAATGAGAAATTTTCTTGTTTTCTATCTCAGGCATCTAAAAACACGAAGGAAAACAGCAAGCAACGGGTCAAAACGTAACTCGGAAATCAGCCATATGGCTCGAACGGCATTGGATCGGATCGGAAAGTCGAGTGACGTGATATGGAGAATGTGTGAGAGTAGAGAGAGAGAGAGACAGACAGAGAGAGAGAGAAAGGGAAGGAAAGACGAAAAGGACAGATGGAAGAGAAGGTAAAGAAACGAAAAAGAGAGATATAGAGAGATAATGAATGGAAATGGGGACACACACACTGAACACGGGCACATTGCCAAAAAATCTCGGGCAAATAGGATTAATATACACCTAACACACACACCAATCACACACAGCACAGGCAGACCTACGGTCAGACCAATCAACTTTCTTGTCTCTTTAGAGTAACCCGTGTCGAATACCATACGGATTGAGGAGCCAGAATATAAGCCATTGTCTTTCTCCTTTTGTTCGGATTCTTTTCTCTCATCGCTTCCTTCGTTATTAGAGCCGAGATAACGCGTCTCGTCGTCTGTCTCTAAGCGGTGTCATCGCGATTACCTTTTCTTTTTCTCTTTCTCTTTCTCTTTCTCTCTCTTTCTCTCTCTCTCTCTCTCTCTCTCTTTCTTTCTATCTATCTATCTATCTATCTATCTATCTCTGTCTTTTTTCTTCTCTTTTTCCTTTTTTTTTCTTCCACGCGATTCTCGATTATTATTCCTGATTATCACCGTCCTCTATATTTATGTACATATATCTCTTTCTTCATCTCTGTATATATATATATATACATATATATATATATATAGATATGTATCGTTCTTCCTATCTTTTTTATCTATCTCTTCCTTTTTGCTTCTTAACATCGCTAACATCATAATATATCGAGAAGAATAGCCATCGCGCGATTCGATCCGTATATGCATTTACTATGAGATACAAAAAACACATGCACACGTATCTATGTCACGTGGATGCCCCTTGCAGGAAAAAGAAAAAAAAAAAAAAAAGAAAAGAAAGAAAGAAAGAAACAAAAAAAAAAAAAAAAGGAAGAAACAACGAAAGACTCAAGATTCCTTGTCGAATTTAATTCGTCTTAAAATGCACATGCTTCACGTTTATCATCGCTTGTCGCGCAAGTAAGTCAATGTGAAATTATTCAGGCTTAAAATAAGGATACACGGTGGTAATCAAGATCGTAAACGATTAAGAATTATTATAAGGCGGATCGTCATGGAATTCGTCATTTTCCTTAAATATCACAGATGTGTCAAGCTAATGGTCGACCTTGATTCGCCGGTATTCGGCAGGGTTTACCCCGTATTAACTATTTCAATTCAAAACTCGAATGTATGCCTAGCAAGAAACGTAAATTTTAAGAAAAATATTCGTAGAAAAGTCAGATCAAACGTCATACCAAAACCGTTCTCAGGGATTTTCAACAAAGGAACTAGCTCTAGTCGTGTTAAACATCGACACAGTACGTTGGAATACATGGTTCTCGATCGTCTTTAAGCCAAACACATCCAATTTTTTTAATTTTCTTTTCGAAACAATAGACGCCTTATCCTTTCGACAAGTCAGGAATAGATTAGGAAATTTAATGAGCTTCAAGAGAAAGAGAAAAGAAAAAGAAGAACACTTCAAGTTGGATGTGTCGTAGCTAAAGGCGTCTTAATACCGAAATTCGAAAGAACACACGGCAAACTAATTGTTTATGCATATACCCCTATTAGGGAGAAGAAACGAACTGAAAAGCAAAACACGACAATATTAAACAATGGCAATCGTAACGTTAAAAAGTAACAGGTGAAGAGGGCTTTGAATAACGATATGGTAACGATAATAATAATAGGAACGAAACGATAATAATCAACGATAACAAAGGTTGTAATAATAACGATCTAGCAAAATATACATTATATATATATGTGTATACATATATATATGTATATATGTATATATATATATACACACATATATGTATATGCATACATATATTTATATGCAAATACGAATATAAATATATGCATATATATATATATATATATATATATATATATATATTTATACGTAGAAACATTAAGTTTGAAGTTAACGAACGCTTGAATCAAGAAAGGGCATTTGGCCTTGGTTTCGGGATTACTAGGCAGGCACACCTTGCTGGTTCGGTCTGGTTGGGGCGGTGTCGCCCGACGCTCGTAGTGCCTCTCCGGCTGTTGATAAAGGGGGATCTGCAAACCCATTCGGAAACGTGTTCTCGCAATGCGCCTAGGAGTAGGACGACTTGTATAATTGTTCTCGTTATCTGGTTTCGACGTGTATGTGCGTGCGTGTAAGAGACAGAGGAATATTTCGAGCTTCTTTCTTTTCTTTGCTTCTTACTGGATGGCGGGGGAGTTACTTTCATTTTTTTCTATTTTTTTTTTTTTTTCCTTTTTTTCTTTTCTGTGTCTTTTTTTTTTTTTTGTACGCGCGAATCGTAGATATGGCAAATAATATTTTAATATATACATATGTCGATAAACTCGTTGTACGTATGCGAATCAATGACGATAAGGGTTATGCCGATTGGCGGTCTTTTTCTTGAAAAAAAAAAAAAAAAAAAAAAAAAAAAAAAAAAAAAAAAAAAAAAAAAAAAAAAAAAAAAAAATAAATAAATAGATAACTAAATAAATAAATAATTAAATAAAAATAAAAAAAAAAAAAAATAATTAAGAACGTTCGATCTATTTCGAAAATGATTACTGATTCTATGTCGTTTGCCTTTGATCCTTATATTTCGCTATTGTCAAACTTTTTGATAATTTTTTTCGACTCACCTAACATGTACTTATACTTTCTAAAAGCAGTACGTTTGTTAACTCTTATCGTGAAGTTCGCTTTTTTCATTTTTCTTTTTTTTTGTTTTCTTTTTCTCATTTTTTTCTTTTTTCTTTTTTTCTCTTTCCTTTTTTTTATTTCTCGTCGATCTATTTCAGCGTACTGTAGCCAACGGGTCGATAAAACGTTTACCTAATTCGAGGTAGGATAACGCGATATCTTATCTCGGTGAATTTTAGTGTCGAACAGAAGAGAAAAGAGAGGTAAAAGCAGAGGGGAGGCAATAGGATAATATAAAACGAAAGCGCAATAACATTTAGAATAAATAACAGACTGCTCCCCGATTCGACGAAAAGCCTGATTGATTCGTTGGTCTGTTCGCTGCGTCACGGTACACTCTACGGGCAGAACACAATAAGGAAAAACGTAAAATTCCATAAATATATCCTCCATTAATACGTATATATTAAATCGATCAACGATTTAGTAGTATGTTACACGATACCGCACGAATGTTTTTCACACGATCAATTATAAGATAAAAATTCTTTTTTTAACTTTATATATTTTCTTCCACGATATGATAAAGAGACGTTGAAATCTTTATCTATTATTGGATAATGTTAAGCTCCATAAAAACGGAACATGCTCTCTTCGTTTTTGCCTGCCGATCGTTTATCTACCAGGTTGGTAAAAACATGCCGCGCTTTTTCTTCTTCTTCTTTTTCTTCTTCTTCTTCTTCTTCTTATTATTATTATTACTCTTTTTTCTATTTCTTTTTCTGTTTTTTTTTTTTTTTTTTTTTTTTTTTTTTTTTTTTTTTATTTATTTATTTTTCTTTTTCAAACCTAAATCATATTATGATCGAATTGGAATTCGATGGATAAACTCAACGTTCATTGAATTTATTATCTAAAGAGCAATGTCAAAAAAAAAAAAAGAAAGATAATACGTTATATAAAAAAAAAAAAAAAAAAAAATAATAATAAAAAATAATATAAGATAATATTAAAATTTGGACGTTTTTGAGAAATCGACATTGTCCCTCACCAACCTGACGATATCGATCTCATTAACGTAATTCCTTATTCGGGCAAGGTGAATCCATTGGACCTTATATATGTATTATATTAGGTGAGATATATATATCGAAGAAACAATAATAATAATAATAATAATAATAATAGTAATAATAATAATAGTAATAATAATAATAACAATAATAATAATAATAATAACAAGAAAAGGATACTTATCGAAAGAGCTAAATGTACACGAGACCAACGGGTTCGCCTTGCATTTATCATTCATAATTATGCAAATTACCTGTTACCTTGTATCAGGTAAGGTCGCTCATAAATATTGGAATCTCGATCCAAATATAAGTTCGTTTTTCGAATAACAAATTAATAATGGCGATAAGATCTCGACAAAGAATTTCAAATATTCACGTCTGCGTGATAATTGAGGCAAACAAAGAAAAATAAATTAAAACGATCGAATTAGAGACAGAAATAATAATTTATATTATTATCGTAAATGAGAATTTACAAAGAAATAAATTTATCGACAAAATTTCTGTTCATATTAAAAAATTCCTGAAAATTTTAGTTTCTCTCTCTCTCTCTCTCTCTCTCTCTCTCGCTCTCTCTTTCTCTTTCTTAATCGTATTCTGTTCCCCTCTTCCCCTTCCTTTCTCCTTCTCTACTTCTATAAACGCGATGACGATTCTTTTCGTAATTGTCATTTCCGAGAAGTGGTAATGACGCAAACGGAGCACGAACTTTACCTTGGATCGAGTCACTTTTTATAATTGATAAATGGCGACATTTTGAGACGTTGACTTTATACAAGGGACATCTTATGTGTATATATATATATATATATATATATATATATATATATATATAAATAAATAAAAAAGTAAGTGATCGAGAAAAGATGCCATATATAATAATAAACGATAAAACACTCACATAGACCTCTTCCCATTGTGAGACATACCGCACCAGTCTTGACAAGCGTAGTAACCTAACGAGTGATAACAGTTTTGCAAGCCTGAGGATCCTGAGAGCACGTCCAGCATGCAGGATCTGGAAGGACTCACTGAAGTCCTGAAACTAAAAACCCCATCGATCGTGATCCTTCTTTTTTTCTTCCTTCGAAAATTCCTAATTCCGCACGTGCGAACGTAAAAGAGAAAGAGGGAGGGAAAGGAAATCAAAAATAGCCAATTACTTACTTGATTAAATATGAGGAAAATATAGTCTAGCGGTATGGATGAGATGAGGTCGAGAAAGAACCAAGTCCTGAGGTAGTGTTTTGCGATTAACTTGGGATCCAATATCACTTGTTCGGCGTTATCTTGCTGCATTATACCTGCATGACAAAAATAAAGAAGGAAATCGATTCACGTTATATTTTTCTCTATCTCTCTACGTTTTTCTTCCATACTCTTTTTTTTTTTTTTTTTCTTCTCCCTTAATTACACTCGAGTGAAAAATAAAAGCAATGACGTCGTGATCTCGATTTGAAAATCATAACGGAGCCTTTGATTGCGCGTACCCTACGAACAATTTAATTAGCCTTTGAGAGTAGTATCATCGTCGTTGTCGTCGGCATCGTCGTCGTCGTGATCGTCCGACGATGATAACCTCAACGAGATACGAAAACGCGGACTCTGACAATAATCTGGATCAAGAATTTATAACAATTGCGAATCGACGCCAAGCGCGTACACAGCTTGATGTGCACATACGTAACGTTTTCCATCGGTGTCAGGCTCGTGACCTAATTCCGCCCTTGTACCAACTCGAACGTGGTTCAAATTAATCCCTGTGCAATAACGAAATGTCAAGGAGTTGCTGTAGTTGGAATCAGTGACGTTCTCTCGACTTGCTAGACAATAACATCGTTGTATATTGCACTTAAGAGAACCATCCTCTTCCACCCTCCTCCCCCCCCCCCCATCCCGTTCAATTTGGCCCGAGCCGCAGGTGGCGCTTAAGACGATCCTCGTTCCTTTGCTTTTCTGGTCCCTTCGAGATATCGATAACTCTTTGACGTGCGAACTATCGCGATACGGACCATTCACGTGTAAATCATTGATAAAAGTCAAACTTCTTCGAGGGCAAAATTCGACACGTCGATATAACCATTAGGAGAAAGGATATTGGTACTTACCGGTCCTAAAGTTTACGACGATGTCTATGAGGAATATAGTGTCGGAAAGGCAGTTGAAGGCTATCCACCTAGTGCTTAGGTCGTCATTGAAAAAACTAATGGCAACTGGCAGAATTATCAAATTAGCAACCAGAAGGAGGAGCATGCAGAGGTCCCAGTAAAATCTGAAATCAGAGATAAGTATCGTTGGTGTCAGCGTTATTTCATTTCCCTTCATTTCGCAGTTATCTCGAGTAGCGAGCCAAGTTTGGATTAAGTCTGAAGAGGAAGGAAGTTAAAAAGAAGGCCGTGATCTTGTTGAGCGAGAGAGCGAGCGAGCGAGAGAGAGAGAGAGAGAGAGAGAGAGAGAGAGAGAGAGAGAGAGAAGAATTTCTCTTTCTCTTCTCTTTCGTGATAAAAGCCAATTTCTGAAAGTTCAGCTTTAATCAGTTCGATTCTGGTCCTACCGACAGCATTGGCCCACTTTTCCAACTAATAACGTTGCTACACCGGCACCAATATGAGTAGGTATATGTATGTACGTGCTCTTGGCGTGCTTGTTGGAAGACTCGATACATGGATGCCCTCGCATGTAATATTCGCAAACGAACAATGTTTTTCGGTTATGTCCTATCATCCGAATTCTACGGGGAGGATCTATTGCGGTTTTGATAATGAAGAGGCACAATAGGTGCATAAACGCGCACACACACGCGCGCGCACGCATACGTACACGTACGTATCTATATATGTATACGTACTAATTAATTCTGGAATTACATTTAAAATACAGAAGCACGGTAATAGTGTGTGCCTTTATGAAACACATCGAGAGGGTAAGACGAGTTTGTGCACGGCTTTTTTGTGCACTTGGAAGTACTCGAAACTTTGAGAGCTCCGTCAACTCGCTGAAGCCGACACACTCGTGAAATGAAGAGTGCGTGAGTTGATGCGTATAACGTTGGGGCACGTGCCCGACACCTCTTGCGTTCCAAATAAAAATATTCGCACGTACATGTGAATATGTATATTAATTAACGCTCTCGCTCTCTTTCACCGTCTCTTTTAATAAATAACGATGTCAGAGAACTCATCAAAATGAGAGAAGGAAAAGAAGAAGAAAAAAAGAAAAAGAACTGCGAGAGAAGAGAAGAAAATTATTCTAATCGTATTCGAAGGCGAACGCTCTGCTCGTATTCTTCTCGTGATATAAACTGACCTAAAAGCCCGAAAAGATTACGCCTAACCATAGAACGATACCTTACTTGAAATTTATGAGCCTCTCTAACGAGCACGCTTCCCTGGATGCTGTGACTACGACCCTTTCGGGAATTCCTGACAATTTATCGGCTTCGCAGCCTTCACGAATATACTTTTTTACTTTGCCTTGTCTCCTTTCTTTTCTTTTTTTTTCTCTTTTTTCTTCTCTCTTTTCCTTTTTTTTCCTTTTTTTTTCTTTCTTTTTTTTTAAACACACGTTTATTTTTACCATCTCATTAAATTTTACGCGCCTCTTCGACGAAAGGATCAACGTGCAATAAAAAAAGAAAAATCCCATACATCGTATTATATTTTTCATATTATCGATACTAGTATATCTAACGGTTGCACATTTATATAAATCGCAACGGAGTACAGAGACTCGATGAATTTTTTAGTATGCACTTTACCGAATGAGAATTCATACGCCCACTTGCGTACCTATATCTGGATGCCAGGAGATATATATATATATATATATATATATATATATATATATGTAATACCGAAAGAGATTATTTTAAGGGACGCCTTCTATTTTCGTACGTCTTTTATGTAAAGAAAAATATTGAAAACGATGCGAATCATGAGCGTTTTTATTATTATCATCGTGGATTAAAATTAAAAGCATAAATTATAATTTACGATTGAACGGTTTATAATGAGAGTAAACGAATAGGTAGGTACATTCTCGTATTCGTTTCGGATAATGCCCTAAGGAGACATCGAACCAGATAGCTAGTTTTGTTGAAGGCTGTCAACCGAACGTAGGCGTGCACTAACAAAGATTCGTTGATGAATTCAAAGATGAATTTGTATGTGCGCCTCCGTACGTACAACGTATGCCATTACATCGATTAGCAAGGATCACCATGAAACAGTGGCCGTACCACACTCGACTGCATACACGTGTACTCGAACAATACGCGGGGTCGTCCATTGTCTGACAGAGGATGCTGACATAACCAGAAGCACGACCATTAATTTTATAGACTCAACACGCGTGCTCTCGCGTAAGCAGTATCGTAGCCCGCAAGAATAAGCCGAAACTTTCGGTTTCCTTTTCTTTTCAACGATTTAAACTATTGACACGTCTATTTGGTTAAATCTTTACGATGGGATTTGATCGTTTATAATAAATAATCGGGTTAAAAACAAATTTAAAGATAAGAGAATATTTTTATGGGATATAGATCGACGCTACACGATGGTACTAGTCTCTTTGCGTGTTCGCTCGGACTTCTGCTAAACTCTATTATCGGATTATGAGGGTAATCCGATTAATTGGAAAAGACATTTAAACGGATAATGATAGGTACCTATCTATTTATCGAGAAGAAGAACGAAAAGCGTTAAGGAAGAAGATCGAATAAGATAGGAAAATCGCGTTCTATACGTAGACATATGTATATATATATATATATATATATATATATAGGTAATATTCAACGTGTGATAGCTCTGTTGGAACCGTGTAGTCGCTGTTGGCCTAGTATCAGCTGTAAGAATGATCTCAGAATAATCATCTGATTAAGCCAGAGGCTACTGTGTCAGTGCGGACACGTTGCCGAGTCGGTACGTGATCGTTCGCGTACTCCTGTGTTATGTGTACACACCTATTGTACACGTCGATGTTTCCCCTTGTGTCGAACGATCCGTCTATGTGTGTATACACGCACGCACGCACGCACGCACGCGCACACACACATATATGTATATATCATGAACGCGCGATCTCGATCTTCCCTCCTTTTAAAGAATCCAATTTTTTTCCTTTCTCGAACGTCCTTCGATTTTTCTATTAATTTTTATTAGAAAGAAAGATACGAAAAAGATTTGACCTTCTAAATCTTGTCAAATGGAGTCATCACGAGAACATTTCTCTTTCTCTCCCTCTCTCTCTCTCTCTCTCTCTCTCTCTCTCTCTTTCTCTAAAACGATAACAGAGATTGCCTTTAGATAGACGAGAACATATATGAGATGCGTTATACACGCGTCTCGTATCAACGTATGCATGTACGCGTGCTTCGTGTACCCGCGCATTCCCTCGGGTCAATTAAGACATCTAGTAGCTATTCTACTATGCCAGACAATGCTGCGGCCATATTAGGTACGATACGATGTTAACCGAATGTATACGTTTTACTTATCCGACTCCAATTGAATTTCGAAGGAAAGATTGATTTTCGAAAAAATGATTGTGAAAAAAAAATATCAATTGCCTCGGATAAATATAATGGAGTTAACGTTACGAGGGATGAAAAATGATGATCGCGGGGAGAAGATCGAGATCACTTTTCCTTATCAATTATTTCCTTTAATGGAAGTGTGCCATTTTCCTCGTGGTTTTGTCCATAACAAAAACTGGAAGGGAATTTAACGAGGCGCAATAACGAGCCATTTCGATCGGCTTCTCGTTAGACGTTACGAGCAAATGTACGTAGAAAAGAGATTCTAGTCTCTCTCTCTCTCTCTCTCTCTCTCTCTCTCGTACATTTCTGCACTACGTGAAAATAATCGTGCCTTTTTATTGTATCTCGTCGTATTCTTTCCGCTATTTGTCGCTCGCTCTCTCGCTCGCTCACTAGCTAGCTAGTTAACTAGCCAGCCAACCAGCCAGCCAGCCAGCCAGCCAGCCAGCCAGCTAACAATTTCATCGTAAAATTTCTTATTTTTTGTCGTAGAAAATAAAAGAGATAAACGTTTGACCATCGGGAAAAATTGTTTCGTCGTTCGCTCGACGCTTTTCCCGATCGAGAACTTTGCATCCAATCAAAGCCATCACGTGAACAGCTATTACATAAGAGGACTAAACGGGCTCTGCGCACGGGTTCGCGCAGCAGTAGGAAACCATAGTTTAAATTTGCAAACTACCTAATGATAGGGCAGACCCGAACAAGGCCTCTGCAATTTTCAACTGCCGGCTCTCTCTCTCTCTCTCTCTCTCTCTCTCTCTCTCGTTCTTTATGATCCAAGATTCGAGTAAAGGAAAAGAACGCGTTGATTGCGATCGATCATAAAATCATTCATCGAAAATATAGACGCTCGTAATGAATTTTAATCTCACGATTAAATCGTGAGCAATTTTGACAAATGCGCATTGATAAAAGCACGCGTTACATAAAACGTCGATTGAGGCGTAAGCACGTTTTATTTCCTCTTAACTCGTTTTCCCGAGATCCGGAGGTATTGCCTTACAGGCAGGAGAGATTCCAACAATTTAAAACGGAGTAATCCACATTCAGAGAATATTATACGGAGTATCAAGTGGATCCAATTTTGCGATGCTATTTAATACGGCTTCAAAACTTTCATGCGTCAGACGCCTTTAAATACAACATACCCGTAACAGTATATAAAGGGAGAACGTTAAAGACAGAAAAATTAACTGGAGTGAACTACGATGTCAATGTTGAATATATTACGACGACTATTAATAAAATACTTTCGGAAAAAAGATTTATCATCGTATGCGTTGACGGATTATTCTTTGAAAAAAGATAAATCGAAGAGAGAGAGGGGGGGGGGAGAGCAAGAAAGAAAGAAAGAAAGAAAGAAAGAAAGAAAGAAAGAAGCAAAGAGTTAGATTAAATATTCAGAAAGAAAAAGATAAAGGGTGGAAAGAAATATGATCGTACGAGATTACAAAACGATCCTTGTTGAATAATAAAAAGAGTCAGAGGAATATTTTAGCATAAACGCCGAGCTGACAAGACACAATACGATACGATAGGATAGTATAGGATACGATAAGATAGGATACGATGCGATGCGATGCGACACATACGTATTTATACGTACGTATGCGCGAGGAAGAAAAAGAGGTGGCTCCCAAGGTGGATCTTTATTCGCGGTAGTTGCCTATATAGCATGTTGACACACGCCGCTTAATGTAGTTCAATCGAGTCAAGCCGCAAACCTGAAGCGATACGATCGATCCCCGAGTAAGTTCCCGAGCTCGTTTCTCTTCTCTGATGGAGCCAACGCGTCTTGCTTGTACGTTCGCGTTCGCACAAATACACTACCAAACCTGGCACATTGTTGTTTGGCGCGCTTTTGCATACTGATTCACGATTAAACAGTTATTTCGATGCATGCAAACGTCGATAAACGAAAATACTGAATTTTCGCCTTGTTAGGGGTTCCTCTATTAAATTCAGAACGTTGCCTTAACGATCGTATAACTTTATTCCTTATTGAATTTTTCTCAGATAATTTTGATAAGTTTTCGCGAAACTAGAGAGAAAGAGAGAGAATGCCAGAGAGAACTAGCCAAAGTTTAAATTCGACTTTCTCTCTTTTGCGTTCGAGTAAGATATAATAAGATTTGTAAACGTTCTCGCAAGCCACTGCCTTTCGCGAATATACAATGATAACTCCTCGAGCCTGAAAGTTTCGAGAAGTACGAAAATATATCTGGTTGAAATGATACGACCAAATAAAATATTGCGTACAAACGTCGCGCCTCCGTCAAGAAGGCGCGGCCGCTACTTTCTAAACTGGTCTTGTTCAAAGCATCCAGGTTATTATATGGAGGTTATAATCCGCGAAAGGCGGATTCTTCTTTGTGGCCCTGACTTCTTCGAACGCAAGGTCGACCTTAGCGAATCAACCTTCGGAACAGGTCGGAAATACCCTTTCGTCCTGATTCTGACGAGAGAGGGAGGAGCTTTTCCTTCAACTTCCCGACCTGAATGATTCGCTTTCGAGTTTCCGCCTCCATCTAATCTCAAGAGAGAGAAAGAGAGAGAGAGAGAGAGAGAGAGAGCGAGATAGTTTCCTATGCACTTCGTATACACAGATATTATATACCTATGTACATATAATATTTTAACCGTTATATACATATGTAGTAGAACGAAGCAGATTCTTCCTTTCTCCATCTCTCTCTCTCTCTCTCTCTCTCTCTTTACCTATGTAGGTAAGTAAGCGTATTCGTTGGTGGACATGCAAGTATCGAAAGAGCTCTCGTATTGGTGAACTGGCAATGTCTACGCTCAATCTCACTGGGCCATGGCCGCCCAGAGGCTGCTGTAACGAACGAGGGCCGCATCAAATATTTTATTAGCTCAAGATTAACGGACCTCCTTCCGCCCTTTTCGATCCTCTCTAACGGCGAAGGAACAACGCGTGCGTACGTTGAAACTAACGTTAATCGTTTCCGGTTCGTTCCCTTCTTCTCTTAGCAGGCTATCATTAGATTCGACGAATAGACTTTTATCGTTCTATTTTTATCATCCTCCCTCTTTCCTCCCGTCGACGTTGTTTCCTTTGAAACAAAAAATATTTCCACGCTCTTTGCACGCATATATGCCTGATGCTTTTTATATTCTACCTGGGGATAATTAGAAATTCTAAAGCTTCCTTTCGCGAGCGTCAATTACACAGGGTAGGCACTTGTTTTCTCCAAAGGTTGCTTTCTTTTTTATCGTAAAAAAAACGAAAATGGAACGCTGACGCTATTTTATATTTTTAAAATTTTCACGACAAAGGAAAAAAGACGATAAAACAAAATAGAAGAAAAAGAGGAAGAAGGAAAAAAAGCGAGAGAGAGAGAGAGAGAGAGAGAGAGAGAAAGATGTACATGCGCGTACAAGGAAGAACGAAGGAAAGACTTCGTACGAAGGGCCTATACGGATTTTTAAGCTTTCACAACCTTGATTGTCAGCCTGAATCGTAGATTGTTCGGGGTCGAGTAATAAATGATGCATGAAAAAGGAACGATACGGAACGAGTTTCGCGAGCGTTAAAACTTGAAACGAAAAGATTGAACAACCGAGAAAAGAGTTGTCCGATGGAAGGAGAATGAAATATTTGCATAAAATGTCTTAGTTCTCTGTATATCTTCATACATCATCTACGTAGATAAGTATGTTCGTCATAGTACGATATATACATAAATACTCATAGAATCGATATTCTCTCATTGTCGAGACATTAAGACGACGTCATCGAAATATGCAGGTAAAAAAAAAGACTAACGTAAGAGGAAAAATGAAAGAAACGAGAGAGAGAGAGAGAGAGAGAGAGAGACGCTCGCGTTTGCTTCACCGAAGGCAATTCGGGAGCAGAGAGGAAAGGAGAAGGAACATCGTGTAGGTCAATTTGTTCCTTCCGGAGACCGGAGTCGATTGTTTCATTGACACGATACATTTCTAGCTGTGGTTCCGAGCCGCGAGAAAAACTTACCGATGACGACGACGACGAATGAATTTTCTCATATTATCGGCTTGCTTTTTTGCCTGTTTGCCTGTTTTTACACGGTACGATTGTAATTAATGAAAGCACGTCTTATGGAGGGCGGCGTGCGAAGATCGGAGGGACGCTTACAAGTGAGCGAGAGAGGAAGATGAATTTAACCGGGGGCGCAATTAAGATGACTTAATTAATTAATACGTCTCTATTCCTGCGTTAATTCCAGTGACCCTGACCCACGCCTACCACGTCGACCAAGAAGAGGACGTTTGTCCGTTTCATTTTTTCCTGTTCTCCTCCTCCTCCTCCTCCTCCTCCTCCTCCTCCTCCTCCTCCTCCTCCTCCTCCTTCTTCTTCTTCTTTACGCGCTCCTCCTTCATTTTTTTCCTTTTTCTTTCTTCTCATCACACCTCCATTCGTCCTTCCGCATTTCTCACACTTTTTTTTCATTCCCATCTAACCAACTAAAATAAAACTCATCTATCGTAAAATCTCTGTTCTTTTTCTATCTCTATTTATCCTTATCTTCGAGCCTCTCTCTACTGTTAATGATAAAATAAAGAAAAAAAAAACAAACAAAAAATTCGATTTGAAAGTAAACGCCGTAGGAAGTGAGAGGGATATAGCGTTAATTAACGCAACACGATACGTTTGATCGTCTACTGGGCGTTATAACGACTCGATCAATTATAGTCAAGTAGGACCGATCGAGAGCCAAACGTGTACGTTACCTTGCTTATGTATGTATACGGAGAACGTTATATATCTTTGGATCGCGAAACGAGAAAATCCACACCTGAAATCGCAGATGCCTTTCGATCGAGAGAGATTTTCGTTTCTGTAATATGACATAATTGATGTGAGATAAAATTTATCTGCGAAATAAATTATTCTAATAACCGAAACGGTACTCGATAAGCGAAGGCAAAATCGAAGCAACTATTTTCAGTGCAAGCTTTAAACAACTGACATCTGGTCTTCTTAGAGATCAAGGGTCACTTTTATATGTCGAATCGCTTGGCACTAATATCTTTTGCTTCCTGGAAGGATAAAAATAGTTTGCACACATTCATGGGATTTCCAAATGCTCGCGCGTAATAGATATATGTCCGGCTATTTATTTCTTAGCCGTAATCGATAATCGAGGTATGGATCTTGAAGAGATTCGACGAAAATCATATCAGCATCTTACCGACTCTATCCATTTACTAAACGTACTTTCTATTTTATTCCCTCGTTAAAAAGTTTATTACAACGAGGAAAAACGTGAATAGGCTGAATGCCACGAGGGAACAAAATTCTCGTTCGCAGATGTGCTTCTAATATCATAAAGAGCTTCGTTAGTTCTGCCTACGAAAAGATACGAGTATCGTCAAGGGCCATTCGAATAAAAGTTTCAGTTTCATCTGTTTCGAAGTCATAGAAAAAGTTTCCTCTTCTCCACTTCCTCCTCCTGTCTACCTCCTATCCCTCGACCGAGAGTACCTTGATGCACCGGGATCGTAGATACTCGCGTACTTAAGGAAAAGTACGGAGCGAGATCGTTCGCGCTGCGCAGGTAATTAGCCAAGATTTCGAATGGAAACGCCAAGTAATTTCAAACAATTAGAAGGACAAACGCGCATCGGGCCGGGGTATACTGTTTCATGCATTATGCCATTGGATCGGAGCTAATTCCGCTCGTTTGATAATACGAGCAGTGTTTACGTGAAAGAAGGACGACGAATTCGAACGGATTCTCGCAAACTGTCCCTTATTATTAATGAATAATTCGAGCTATCCGTCTACGGAAAAGGGTACGTCTTCCTTAGAAGGACGCCGACTTAGATCTAGATCATATTTCAGAATCATAAATTCCTTCGTTCCTCTAGTTCCCGAAACTATCTTTCTTATTCCGACGAATTTAGCTATTTGCCTAGTCTATTTGCCTAGACGAAATCGACATTTTATACGTCTTTTAAATCAAAGAGATACACAAGTAAATATATACCGTATAAATTTTCTGATATAGGTATAAGTGATCCGTCAAAGCGTGTGAGACCGAGAATTTAAAAAGGATCCTAAGGTTACGCGTTTCTATTGTGTAACTCTTACACTTACACATATCTATCTATGTACGACGAGTGTATTAAAAAAATCATCGATGTATTACGCAACGTGAAAACGATTCGAAAAAAAAAGCAGACGATTACAAGGATGACGGGTATATAAGAGATAAGACGCTACGTATTTATGATATTCCACGCTAAACAAGGAGCGTGGAATGTTAATCGATTCAATCGTTTCTCTTGGCTTATCGAAGGTATTTCTCGAAAATGATCAAGAATCGGGATATATATATATATATATATATATACATATATATATGCCTAGTAAATCGATACGTATCTAACGTGTGCGCGATCGATGATAAATGATTGATCTTACCGAAAACTGGAGCAAGGATGGATGACCCAGTGACCCGCCGCCTTTTGCCTGATCCTTTCCTTCATAAGTGCCTTCTTGCTGCCGAAGAGTTTCATCGCAAGCTTGTTATCCGTCGGCTGAAAGAGGGCTTGAAGTTGATTCTTAAGGAAGCTCTGTTTAACCTCCTGGCCCGGGAGACCCGGGCCCGGTTCCTCTTTCGGCGTCCCATAGAGGGACACATCGTCCACTCCGAAGTGGACTTTACCGCTGCCTTTGTAATTCATCTCGTTGCCTGCAAAAAGAAAAAAACAAAATCGATGATCGTTTATCGTTTAATTTGATATTTCTTTTTACTCGCGGACAAGACTTACGAAGAGAAATGTAAACGTTCTCATTCGAAATCGATTCGGACTTTAAGGGTCTGTTTTTACCATTGCACAACAACGGTGTCCTCTGTCCCTCTAAAATGAAACTCTGGCTAGCGTGAAACTTTGGAAAATCCTCCATGTTTTGCTCTCTCTCTCTCTCTCTCTCTCTCTCTCTCTCTCTCTCCCCCTTTTTTTCTCTCTACTTCGGCATTTGCACGGAAACGAGCGTCGAACGAAAAGACTCGAGCAAACTGAGAATCGAAGACGTACCGAAACTCGACTGAAGAAGGCAAAGACGATGGCAGAGAATAAGAAGAGGAGAAGGAAAAAGATGAAAGAGAAGACGACGAGAGAAAGAGAAAGAAGAGGAACATAATCACTGACCGGTTCTATCGAGAAATTATGCTTCGCCTTCTACTTATTTATCTTGCGCGTCAAGCTCATGCAAATCTCAAGTTGGTACGTATCATGCCTTTTTCTCGCCCTTGCGTGACATTCGCGATCGAAAAGGAAGATGACTACGGACGACCGTACAAAGATTATCTCGCGTGACGCGTCGAGGATGTGCGTTCGACGACGAATGACCGAGACCGAATGGAAGAATAATATACGTGTAGCTCAAAGTAACACGTCCATATTATATATTGTACTATGCCTACATATAGAGATATATAAGTATATAAATTCTCTATATAATATTATATATGTATGTTCCGGAACCGACTTCAAACGTGGCATCGTTCTCTCGCTATCGTATCCTCATTCCTTTTATCGTCGCGCTACGGTGCTCTCACGTGAGATACTTTGGAAACGATTCGTTGACTTTGTATTTACATATATATACATATATATCATACATACATACATGCATATATACATATATATATGTATATATATATATATATATATATATATGTTCATGTATGTACACATCCATCTACATATGTATGAGCGTAGACAAACTTTCGAATATCATCTAATGGATAAAATTTTCCGATTGCCTATTTTTTACTGCAAACAACATCTCTCGTTCTCTGTATCATATTGTACGATCATTAATTCACGCATTTGCGTTTGTCTCGCTCTATACAAACAAAATATAAATATATTACCACTACTTCTATCATCGAGCGTTACGAAATCGATATAATGATGGAAAGAGAGAGAGAGAGAGAGAGAGAGAGAGAGAAAGGGAGAGGGAGGGAAAGAGAGACTTAATACGCTCCTCTAATCATTTCGCGATTTCACCTGGCAACATCGAGAGACTCGAAGCAATATGATAATGTATACAATATCAATAAATATGCAACTGCGTCTATAGCTTCTTTATATTTCACGAGCCGATAATAGGCTCGTTACGTGCGTTAGCCGAACGACCGATTTAAAGTTTCACGCTTGCTCGAGCACGTCGATATATATGTACATATATACCTGCTCGTTTACTCTCTACCTACTTCAACTCTACCTAACGCGGTATAGGAATTATAAAAAGGTAATAAAAAGAAAAAGAGAGAGAGAGAGAGAGAGAGAGAAAAAGAAGAATGTTACAAGTTAGAATAGAAATTGAAAAGTCAGAAGTAGAGAAGGTCGGTTACCTGTATCGCCCAAGAAGTCAGTGATTAGCAGTGCCTCGTCGTCTAAAGCGGTGACGAGACTGTCTGTACAGGTATTGGTGTTCTCGATGCTAATCTTGATGCTGTCATCTTTGTTGAGTCTCGGATGATTGTTCGCGGCGGGGTTGTTACCGGCGTGGCAGTTGTTGTTGTTATTGTGGTTGTTGTTGTTGTTATTGTTATTGTTATTGTTGTTGTTGTTGTTATTGTTGTTGTTGTTGTTGTTGTTGTTGTTGTTGTTGTTATTGGCGGTCTGCTGCTGACCGAGGTGGTGATGAGGCGAACGTACGGATTCTGTGCTACTGGTGTGTAAACTGATCCCGGTGGTAGCTCTTCCATTTACCAATCGTAGACTCGGTGCACGTCGGCCGCCGACACTGCCTCCGCCGCCACCTCCTCCGCCACCACCACCACCGCCTCCTCCGCCACCACCACCACCACCACCACCACCAACACCACCACCACCACCACCGGTAGTACTACTCACGGAACGGCCACCGACTCCACCGCCACCTCCACCACCACCACCTTCGCCCTCCCTGAAACGCATAATCGTTGTATAAATAATTAGTCGATAAAGAAAATATTTGTAATATTAATCGCGAATAACGATTAGCACGACCAGCACGTGGCTCCAACTGATATATTCGAAGATCTTATCGCTAATGATATTTCTAACTGAGCAGTGAAACATTTGTTTTCTTTTCTTTTTCTTTTCTTTCTTTTTTCTTTTCCTTTTTTTCTTTTTTTTTTTTTTGTTTTTTGTTTTCCAAATAGATAGACAAATAGACAGATAGATGTGCGCGTTCATTAAGTCGACACGACCCAATATAATTATAAAATTTTTACGACTAACTTCTGTTTCTTTTTTTATAAAATATATGTGTACGCTTCAATACTATTTACGCTTTCTACACGACCTACGCATTTGCATAATGATGGATGATGCATTCGAATGAATAGGAACACGTTATATGTTTCTTTATATTTGTTCGGCGTGAACGAGAGACGTTTTTGATAGAAAAAGAAAAAAGAAAAGAAGAAAGAAACGAGGAAACGTAAAGGAGAAGAAGGAGGAGGTGGAGGAAGAAGAATAAAAAAGAGAAGAAAAAAGAAAGCAAAGGGAGCGGCGTCAAAAGAGGTCTTCGTCTTCGGAGCGCTCTGCCACTTCGTGACGTGCGGGGAGGAAGAAAAAAGTCGCGTGGGAGTAGGACACCAACACACAGGTATACGTGATGCAAGCACGTGCATGAAGAGGCCGACAGGATAATATACATTTAAGTGCTCGACCGATGATATCTATAGTTAGAACGTGTGTCATCGCGAAAATAAGGGCTCGATCGACTGTTCGTTTGTTTCTTCGAAAGGCTTCAAATTGACCATCGAAGGTCTCTATCTCTCTCACGGGAAGCAAACGCATTTCTTCTTCGGTTATCTTCGTGACGTGCCGCTAAACGTTTACGTATACATTACGTAGGAAAAGCTTGTAAGATCGATGCAAAAGATACCAACGCACATACATATGTATGCATTTATCTATGTACGTATACATGAACGTATGTATGTATGCAGATATATGTCTATCTACAACTGGAGCCGCACACATCGACGATTGTATATAAATTTAAAGTGTGTGTCCAAAACGTATGTACAACGAATAACCTCTAGCCGGTACTAGAATCTATTTTAAGAAGAAGCTTCCCCACCGGGTGACGCGCTCGTCCAGAGGCAGAAAGCATCCGCGAGTCTTTCTCGTCGAGTGGCTTAGGCCCTCGAAAAACGACGAGCGAGCTAGGAAAAAAAGAGAAAAGAAAAAAAAAAAAAAGAAAAAGAAAAAAAATACAAATAAAAAAACAAGAAAGGTGTCAAGGTTCGCTTTCGATTGCTAACTTTTCAATTTATCGAAGAAGAGAATGGTCCAAGAGTAGGTTCGACTGGTCCGTCGGCTTTTACCGAGGTCGTTCGAGGTAGAGTGCAAGGGCGGAGAAGAATAAGGCGGGGCTGCGGAATTCGAGAGCGCAGGGTCGCCAACGGGATCAAAAGAGAGAGAGAGAGAGAGAGAAAGAGAAAGAATTCGACAAGCTGATCTCTCTGCCTGATCGTAACAACGCTTCTTCTTCAAGATCGTTTAATCGTTAATCGGAAATTAAGAGAATAACAAAAAGAAAGAAAGAAAAGTAAAAAGAAGGAAGAAAAATAAAAGTACATTGCCTATTAAAATTTTATTTTTAACGCGAATGCGATTACATTTACGGAATATCGGACAACAGAGGTTATCTTTCGACCGATAAACTTTTTATTTGTGTCCTTTCTCTCTTTCCCCTCTACCCCCGGAATAATAAAACTCGAATTTAAAGTTGCTCTATCTTTTTTCATTTCCGAAATTGCTCTCTCTTCCTATCTCTTCATCTCTCCATCCATCCATCCATTCATCCATCTATCTATCTATCTATCTATCTATCTATCTATCTATCTTTCTGCTCGCGTAAAGCTTTAATCGACGCGACAAATCTCTAGGTCGTTGATAACCCTCTTTCGCAAGGCAAATTCTATAACTCTTACGTATCGTCACTTTTCATTTTCAAAGGGAACAAGAAACGAGCGTACATTTCGAAAGAATGACATAGCGTTAAAGGATTAAATCAGTCCTCGCGTGTCAATCCAGCTTAAAAAACGAGAGACAACCGAACGAAACTTTCCCTAAACGCAATTGGTATAAAAGTTAGAGAGAGAGAGAGAGAGAGAGAGAAAGAGATTGATCTTGATCGATTCATCAACGATACGAGGAAAGATTTATATCGACGAATATGGTAAGATCGATTAGCGCGACGAATGAGGAGATAAACAACGAGCCTTATCCATCGATTTATCCTCTTTGACGAATTTCTAATAATTGTATCGATTACGCCATCCACTCGCTTCTTAAACTATCGCTTACAAATATGATCTTCGCGCATCTCATAGTGATGTAATTAATCCACTTAATGAATATTTCATAAACTGGCGTAAAAATTTTTATGAAACACGATATCACGTCTGTTCTTCGCAAACAAAAGACAATAGGTACGTAAGAGTAATGCGAATTTATAAAAAAAAAAAAAAAAGAAAAAAAAGAGAGAGAGAGAGAAATCACTTTTGAAAAGGGGAATTTTAAATGTCGAAGAGAAAAAAAAAAAAGAAAGACTTGACAGGAAAAAACGACACAAAATTTGAATTCGCGTTAATATGCTCGACGACTTATTAATTGAATAACATTGTAAATAACTGTCGACTCCGAGGAACAATAAATTGTAGCTTACGGACGGATAATCACGCGAGTCGACGAAGCATTTAATCTCTCGTTACGTTTACATCGATGACGCAGCTATTTGTTTTTCATCAGGTATAAAATAATAACTGCCGTCTTTGTCGCGTTACCAATGTGAACGAGTATATCATTTGCTAATTGATTAACTATGATTCTACAATCAATAACAGGTAAAAATCTTTAGAAACAAATATAAGAAAAAAATGGTTAAAGGAAGGATGTTCCGCGCAAGTTTATGGAAAGTATCAATTTAAAATCTCATTAACGTGAAATATCTTGAGGAGATTAAGGAGATTGAGAAGTAGTATTCTAAAAATGAAAGAGAGAAAAATTGTCAAAAGGATAAAATAAAACAATGTTGTATTTAACCGACGATAAAGAATAAAAATGTGTGAATCGCATCGACGAGCGGCTTATTGAAATGCAGCAATTCGTTTAAATTAGCTACGGTTCGGTGGCTCGCATGGGACGACTACATTTCTCTCTCTCTCTCTCTCTCTCTCTCTCTCTCTCTCTCTCTCTCTCTCTCTCTCTCTCTCTCTCGTTCGACGTCAAATTGGACCGAACGTCGATCGATTAACGTCGTCTTCGTCGATAAACGTTAATCATCGTCGATCCGTCGACGTGCGTCTCGGAAAGGCGTCAACTCTTCGAGAAGAAATAGAAAAGCTAATAGCGTTCCCATTGTTTCCTTTTCATATATACGAAGCAACAAAGATTCGATTTGTTCTTTAGCTTCACTTTATAGCATACGGCCACGACGATATTCATTAACTATGCGTGAAATCGCACGTTTTAATCTAAAACAAAGAAACAGATTCGACGAAACGGATTAAAAGAAAAATGATGCGATGGAAATTCGCATTGTTTTTCAAGATCCGACTTGCCTTTTTCTTGACTTCTTGCGAAATTACGTATGCAGTTTTGGATACGCGTGTGCGTAGGTCTCGTAATTACACATATGAGCAAAAGTACGAGATCGTGCGTTTCGAGTTCTTCCGGCCGAGTATCGTGAATTTTAATTGACACCGTTTGTCGAGAGACTCCAATAAAAAGCAACTAACTCAACGCGTACGCGCGCGCGTGCGTCTTTACGCTCTTTTCTTAAATTCGTCGATTAAATACTCGCCGCCGACGACGACGACGACGACGACGACGACAACGCAGACGAGCAAAATTCCTCGTATCTGCGTTTAACCTTCGAGAAGAATGATGGCCATTCGACGAAAGCCGCCATTTATTTTTACTTCCATTTCTATTCATATATCATCGCGGAACTATTTCGAACTCATTCTCATTCTATAAGAGTACTTTTTCTCTACTTTCGACCCTGACTGTAAGAAATGATATTCTCTCTCTCTCTCTCTCTCTCCTCCATCCATATAGGTAAGTATATGTATACGTGCCGTGTACACACCTTTAGGTACGTGCTGATGGTACCTGAGCACGCGGAATACGTGTTTGTTCCAATGTCAGCACGTCAATTAAAAATGAACGCCTCCTTAGAGCGTAGCCTTATTAAATCCGTCCCACTCTTTTTCCCTCTTTCTTTCTCTCCGTTTACATTTCTCCCTTAACATCGCTTTCCTACCACCAAATACACATTTCAACGTTTCATTATTATTTTCTTATTACGTAGTCGGGTTTTTTTCTTTTTGTTTTTGTTCTTTTTTTTCTTTTCCTTCCTTATAACAACCGATAACACGGTTTCATGACCGACACAACTTTTAAATCCCGTCATTCTCGAGTTCCACGTTTTTGATATAAACTGGCTCGTTAACGAAAACTAACGAGAGAACAATGTGCTTGAAACAAGCAGAGAGGAAGAGAGAGAGAGAGAGGGGGGGAGAGAGAGAGAGAGAGAGAGAGAGAAGGAAGAGAACACCGGTTGCAGTTCCGTCTTCTAACTTTTATCTTATCGTCTTTTGTATCCGTGCAATGCCACTTGCATCGCCGTTATAGAAGCGTACCGCGCCGTCTTCACGATCAATATTTAATTTAAGATTTGAATTAGCTTTCAGAAAATATTTGCTCTACTTTCGGACTTTGAAAAGGCATTGGATCGTTAAAGAAATTTCGTTTAGACAAGGGCAAAACGAAATGTACGAATAGTAAGAATAAGATTAGATAATCATCGAAAATATACCAAATTTGATATATGACGTTGGATATTCCGTCAATTGTACGTCGGAAATTTGAACAATCACCCGTAATTTTTTTCATTTATGATATATCGATTGATTATTTCTATACAAATAAGAAGAAGCTTCCTCGGTAATCGTTTACAAGATACAGCCAATGTTTCATAACATTATTTATATATATATATATATATATATATATATATATATATATACTCGTAAACGATATTTTATGCGTGAATGACTCTCAGGAGTATAACGATTTATTTGCAGTGTCAATATTACGTTCACTTGATTGTTACGATTTTATGATTCGAGCTATATCGGGAAGAGAAAAAGAAATAAAAAAAAAAAGTGATTGAGAGTACCGACCAAGGACGTTGTTGAATTTTCATTTCTCGACGCTGGGAAAATGTTCTCTCTCTCTCTCTCTCTCTCTCTTCCTCCCTTTCTTTTTCTTTTTTCTCTATCCTGTTTTTTCCCTGGTAAAAGGATCGAACCTTAATAAAGTGGGCGTGTATCTAGTCCATCGAGCGAGCGTTCGTCGCGCGCGAAGAGCAGAAACGTTAATTAATGAATTATTCACGAGACGAAAGTATACAAGGAAGAAGCGTACCGAAGAGTATCGAAATAAATCAAGCGACGTCTGTCCCTTGTAAAACCGAGGTCATAATCGGTGATTCGACGATGACGATTCCGAGAATGCCTTTTAAGTAAACGCGAACGAGTCTCTCGACGAATATAAACGATCTGCTTCTATCTCTGCTCCAGAAAAATCTCTTTTCAACTTATAAACTCCGTTAACTGCTTCTCAATATCTACGTAAATATTTACACGAGGGCTTACGTTAGTTGGCATACCGTTCGCATAATCCTAACGTGGGACGAAGCAATTTCTATATTCGCGAGTAGTTTGTTTCTTTTACCGTTTGATAATAGATACATACGGTGGTCATGTATCTTCGATTTTCTGTTTTTACAAGGTGTCGAAAGAGAAAAGGAATAGGCAGTTTGCATTAATTGTCTTTTCAGATTTCTTCAAAGTCATAAGCAATCCTATTGAAATTTCTATAATATAGAAAAGAGGAGAAAAAGAAAAAGTTGAAATCGTAATTGAATAAAAATGATCTTTGCAATAATCGTGACGTACGTAAGCAGACTAATCAGCTGTGTCGAATGTGTAATATGTGATTCGTAAGATATCAGGATATATTGCGTCTCTGTGTCAAAAAAAGAAAAGATTAATCGTAAGTATAATTAAACGATTTCTACGAAGGTTACATTAATTTTACCGTCTTCGATCATTAATTTTCTTTAAGAATTACGCGAGATAACGATTTATATCTATATATATATATATATATATATATATATATATATATAGATATAGATATATATTTTCACACACACACACGCATATGTCATTCACAGACTATTTATGAATTTGATAGAGTTTTGCGAAGAGAAAAAAATGTTTAGGAGGAAGTATATGTGATTCGAGGATCGCTGTGCAAAGTCATGGAAAAATCGTCGGTGCGTAAGGAGAGACGCATACGCGAACCCGTTCGCGTGGGTAGTATAACTTAACACGTCGTCTAAAAGCATTATTCAGAATGGCCGCTGCTGGTAGGTACCCTTATGAAAGAATCGGCTAAGCCAACACGAAGGGGTCAACAATGGCTATATTATCTTTTTAGTCTCGCAATTAGCTGGAATTCTAAAGTCGCCGTAGCTGACGATAAATTGCTGATGTGATCGAAGAGAGACTAAAAAAATGACGGAAGCGAAGCCTCGTGAAAATATTGTATTTATTTTCTTTCTCACGACTCTATTCTATTTTGACAAAGAATGCCTCGCGCAAATCGCCGTGGAATAGAAAACAAAGAGAGACGAAGATAAATAAAAAATAAAAAAGAAATAAAAGAAAATAAAAAGGAAAAGAGGGGAGGAGGAGGAGGAGGAGGAGGAGGAGGAGGAGGAGAAAAAAATGAAGAAACAAGCGTACCCTTTACGCTCGAGAACAAATCGGTCGAACGCTCGTATCAGTCAATTAGTTTTAACGATCAAGGTTTCGTTGTATTTCACTCGACGAACTGAACGTTCCGAGTGTTACCAATCGTCCAATCACGTGTGAATCACGTCCTAAGCTTGTGCATTTGAGTAGAATGCCATTATGTTCGTACGCGTTCATTTCTCTGTCCCTATCTTAAAATATATCTTTTCTTTTTCCCTTTTTAATAATTAAATGTTCTTCTTTAAACGGTGCCTCTGACCGACCGAGCGCGAGTTCTCCCTCTTTTACCGCGCTAACGCGACAACGATTCTCTACGACGATCAAACGATTCAACGACGACATATGCTCGCTTCGACGAAATATTACTATCGATCTGGCTATCGGTTTACGTTCTACGATACAATACAGGTATTTTCTTTACGATTCGAATAAATCTCGTCGTGGAGAATTCATTTTCCGATTGATCGTGTATACGACAAATCTGTCAAAAGTCTCTATACGGGAGTACAATAAAGGTAAAGATAAAAATAAATTATAAAAAGGAATCAATCTCACTTTGTCGATCGGTGAATTTACGAGGAACAACGAGAGATTGATGTTCCTCGGTGTTCCAACCAAAGTGGCATCCAAGTGGTTGGCGATCGGTGCCGATTAAAAGTATCCAAAGAACGATAGTAAGTCTTCGAGTCCGTGTGTGTTCTTGGACGACGTGTCCTCGCGTTGAAGGCGAACACAAACCGAATGCGAACGTATCGAAACGTGCCCACGAACTCGTTAAATTCGCCAAATTTTCAATGAGGAGAGAGACGAGGGGAGAGAGAGAGAGAGAGAGAGAGAGAGAGAGAGAGAATGGGCACGTGCACGTCAATTTTGAAGCCGGCGAATAACTCCGATCCGTGTAAAAGCGGATGTATAAAGGAAGTGATCTCTCGGAGGCGAGACGTACTCGCGCGCTGAGGGACCGACGGACGGTCGAGAGACTGACTCTCTCGCGACTCTGGCTGGAGCGTCGAGAAGCGCAGGAGGAGAGCTAGATCGACGGAGAGAGGAGAGGAAAGGAGAGAGAGAGAGAGAGAGAGAGAGAGAGAGACAGGGAGAACGAGAAAGAGAGAGAGAGAGAGAGAGAGAGAGAACGCGCGCAGGAGCAGGGAAACGCACGCTGCTCGAGCGCAGCTTAGGATTTGAGCGCAGAGCTTCGAGCGCCGGCCGGTTGGAGAGAGAACAGTATGTCTCTGTATGTGTGCGTGTACGAGTGTATGCTTCGATGACCGACGGACTGCCGTTATTAGTTGCTGTTTTTGTTAGGTGTTGTTGGAAAGAGGAACGAAAGAAATAAAGGCAAAACTGAGAGGAAGAGACAAATAAACAAGCGAATAAACAACAGACAGACAGACAGACAGACAGACAGACACGATCCCTCGCGCTCTTCTTCGTTCACGAAACGTCCTTCCGCGCGAATGCGAGAGAAACGAAATCGTACGTACTAGCAAGGAGAGTGAACCAATGATGTTGGTGGGAGAGAGAAAGAGAGAGAGGGAGAGAGGACGGAGGATCCGATGGTGGGGTACGCGACGAAAGAAGGCCAGCTGTTTCTCTCCATTTCACTACGCGTCGCCCTTTTCCTTCCCACCTTATTTCTACCTAACTTGATTCTTTGCGAGAAAAAAGATAAAGGATTTTTATCGAAAAGGGACCCCGAAAGAAGCCCCCACGATACCTTTCGAATCTTTCTTCATCATTTATTTTCTTTATTCATCCTAAACGATCTCTCGGTAATCATTCGGTAGCTTCGAAAGCATCGAACTCCGATTCAATTTATTCGGAGATTTAAATTCTACCCTATCGACGGAGAGAAGTTTGGGTAAATAAACGTAGAGAATAGCTGCTCGATTTCCTCGATAGATGACGCTGAAATCGGAAGCTCCCCTTCTTACCGACCATAGCTTCGATGATGATAATGTAAACGCTTCGATCAAAGTTAAAAGTGCATATACATATATATATATATATATATAGACGTATATTCGTCGTGCGTGACATCATTAAAGCGTCATACCGCGACAATAGCACGTCCATAATATAAACTTTTAATCACAAAGTCAAAGACGTTTTTTGATCGATTAATAAAATCACATAGAAAATACACCGATAGAACGATGAAATAGATAAATAGGCGGGGAAGAATACGATCGCGTTTCAACGTTCGTCGTTTACAAGATAAGATCATCGTCGAAACGATTTGCTATTTTAACAACGTTAAAAGTCAATTATAGCAAGGCGATGCTATGTACGGGCATTAATTGGTATCGTATCGCGTGTCCGATAAATCAGAGTAAAACGAATCGCCTGTTAATAGCGCGAGTAAACGCGATTATTAAAATATTTTCTATATACAAGCGACAGATATACTAGTATCATCCATATACATTTAATAAGTCCATCCTGTATGATCGAAAATATCATCGATTACGCTATTTGGCTTATCGTATAAATTCGAAGAGAAGCTTATTCGAGCGAATATTTTCTACCGTGTGATGCAAGATTCGGGTCAGTGGTTCGAGTCCTTTTTTTTTTCTTTTTTTTTTTTTTCTTTTTTTTTTTCTTTTTTTTCGGAACTCAATTTTTCAATTAGGCATTACGAGGTCTGCGGTCATCCGTGGTTGAAGCAACCTTTCCCGATTCTCTTGAGGGAATCCAACGGTCGGACGTCATTGAGCGAAAACGGGCGATAAAATAATTTCACCGTAATATCCTACATCGAATTAAAGTTCAAAGTTAAAGGAGACAAAAAGAATAAAAAGGAAAAAAAAAAAAAAGAAGAGTTTCGTTGTATTAAAGAGCGATATATTCGTTCCCCCCCCCCCCCAAGACGTCAACTATCGCAATGCGATTATACCGAACGCAAAGAGATCGTTAAAGGGACGAACGTGCGATTAAATCAAGTTTCGCTATAAAAGATTTTCGCAGGAAAGTACGCATGAATTATTAATTGGCCCTCCTTTGTCCGTCATTCTATTTCCTTTTTTCTCTCCTCGCAAAACGATCAAAAGTGTATATTTTTCTTTACCTCCGTTTCGCTAAGCTAAACGCTCAAACGACCAATCTTCAACGTTGAATTCTAATAGCTTCCGGGTCTCGTTCAATGTAAAAATATGCGCCAAGCAAAGGCATTTTGTAAGATGAAATCTTAACTTTTCTATGAATCGTAATTTCCAACGGTCGCGTATGTACGGTCTCACGACTTACGTGACTCAAGATATTAATCAAGCTCTCTTTCTCTCTCCCTCCCTCCCTCCCCACCCCCCCCCCCCCTCTCTCTCTCTCTCTCTCTCTCCCTCTTTTTCCTCAGGGGTAAGGTCGTGCATTGAATGCGATGACAGAGGCCTCGTTCGTGTGTAGGCAAACTCCGTTGGAACTCGCGTGCAACTACGCAAACGTATCTACAAAGTGTCAAAGAGCGATTTTTCTTTAACTCTCTCTCTCTCTCTCTCTCTCTCTCTTCTCTGACAGTCATTCATGAATCACTGGGAAGCAAAAGTGTGTTAACACAACTATGTCCTAAATAAAGAAGGATATATCGTGCAAAGTACGTGTGTCCCTTTTGAAAGGACATTAGGCTTACGTTCCATTTAATACGACTCATTTCTAACGTGATCTTAACCAATTCTCATCATCGTATTTGGCAATGAGCATGAAAAAAAAAAAGAAAAAAAAAGAAAGAGAAAAAGAATAGTTAGAATGAGATTAGAAGCGAGCGACCGCTACGTCCGTGGCCTTGATGCCGCGTATCTCTTTGTGGTAGAATGTCAACGATTACGAACGCCAAGAATACTATACGATGCCGCTTACGGTAATATCTACCTGCCACGCCCACTAAGTTTAATTAGAAGGTTCGTCTTCTTTCTAACATAAAAGTAGAAGCCTATCATAAAGCCTACGCTAAAGCGTATCTCTTTCGTCTTACTTTCGTCTTCGGTGATTGAAGAAAAAAGCGAATGCGCCGAAGAAATGACTTTCTAGTTTTCGTTCGAGAAAACGAAGGAGAGAAAAAAGGTACGACAAATAAGGACTTTGTTGTGGAAGACTCAGCTGTGCTGTACCTTCGAGCGAAATGTAAAGAATGGAACGTACAAACGTATACAACAATTTTCCTTTTCCGATTTAGTCTTTTTAAAAGTCAGACTCGCCTATTTCTCTATAGGTACCTTTTTCTTTCTTCTTCTTTTTTCTTTTTTTCTTTTTTCATCTTCCAGATAGAATGTAAGAAACGTACAAAAGTTTTCTTAGGCCTGTTCATTTAACAATGACTAAGTTCGCTCAACGAAAGACGCAAATCTATGAAAAAGTCAAAAGCCACTTGCACCCTGCAAAACTCTCAGAAGATATCGTGTAAAGAATCATTCTAATTTATTTTCGTGACAAGAAAGAAACCGATCGAATTCGTCAAGGTGGTCTAACGCGTAATAAAGATTATATAGTAAACACCGAATGATCGATCCCTCGTCGTACGGAAAATCGCTTCTTGGCTCGAGGAGTTACCAGAGCTCAAATACATCCATACATACATACATACATACATACATACATACATATATATATATATATATATATGAGTGTGTGTGTGTGTGCGTATATACACGCTCACATATTCATGTACGTGTGTATATATGGCTCTGTGAACGCATATATTTTGGAGCTAGAAGAGTCACTCGATTACATCGTGTAATCGCAGGAAAAGGGAATAACCTTGGTCGTTGCGCGCGGGCGTGCAGCCACGATCTATATAAGGGGTGCGAAAGTGCAGAGTGTTGCGTTGGTAGGGGGTGCTAGGAAAAGGGGTGGGCGTAAGGGTGGAGAGGAATGCAGGATAAACCTAGATCAATACGGACAAAAGCGTAGCAGCTCTCATGCTCTCGCGAAAGCCGCGACACACATGCGGTATCACTATTACGTTTTGACAAAAGTCTCTAACCTTGCTTAATGGCTTAAGAAATAAAATCTAATTCGCTTCTGTCATTTTTAACGAAAGAAAGAAAGAAAGAAACGTTGTAAAGTCCTTCGTTACATCGATTCTACGATATAATAATCTCTATTTGGATACTTGAGTAGAAGGTTTACCTGCCATTGTATCGATCGATACGTCGCAACCGACGACGAGATTGCCGAAAGGCGATTGCGACATTCCTATTTGTGTACTTAAAATATGTATATCGAGATGCACTATGTCAACGAGTACACACAGAGTCTATGCATTTTCCAATTTCTTTGACCCTCTTAACGCGACCTTCCACAGAATATATATTGTAGTTTTCTAGAGTTATATCTTTCCAAGATATTAAATTCGAAGGAGAAGAACGATAGAGAGAGAGAGAGAGAGAGAGAAAGAGAAAGACTCTACATCGAAATATCTACAAATTTGTATAGAAGAAATGCATACGGATACATACATTTTTTGATAATAAATTCTTTTCTTCTAATCCTCCCTTTGCCTAATGCAATGGCAAATGTCGGCCACTCGATTAGTCATGCACTTTTCTTGGAAGTCGATAAACGCCGTTGCAGCGAGTATAAGCCTATTCTCGCTCCAAGGTATATAAATATTTATCGATTCGTATCAGCTGCCAACCTGGCCACCTGCGCTCCAACGCAAAAGATGTCCTATGGACTGTTCCTTCCTCTCTCCTTTTCCCTTTTTAGGCACGATCCCAAAGTAAAATTTATGGCGATATTTATCTATTGCTTGCCTTTTTCAACCATTTATTCCTTTTACCTTCGATAACGACGACTATTGTCCGATCTATCCTCCTACATATGTTCGTACATATTCCGATTGAGCTATCCGTTGACGCGCGAGATCATTCTAGACAAGACTGACTTGATTAATACTGCGATAAAACGAAATAATACGAATTATGCAACCTGCGGTAGAAAATATTCCTATTGCAATTATTTTTCGATGTATTCGCGTTTTATGAAAAAAAAAAAAAAAAAAAAAAAGAGAAAGAGACAAATCGCATGATACGAGTGAGTAAGGATGCACTTTCGTTTCGCATAATAAAATTCTTTGATCAAGCAATGAATCCCTTTAAATAATGATGAATAATTTATTTAGGATTCCATCGAACATAAATGGTCCTACAAAAAAATAAATGCACGGTGACATCGACGGGGTAAAACTTGTTCGATCCGTTCTTTACAATGCATTTATTAGCACGCTTCTCTCTCTCTCTCTCTCTCTCTCTCTTTTTCATTGCTTTTCTTATTCTCGTTAGATGCAATAACAGCTGGAACAAAAACCAGAACTCGGGCACGAGTTCCTATGTTATAACGCTGCGAAACATAGAAAGCCAACAACGAAGCGCACAAATTACGCTATACATTGAATTTATATATCAATTCTACTTTTTATGGCTATGGATCGCTAAAAAAATGTCGACCTTGCTTTTTTTGGACGAATGAATAGATATAGACGAGAGATACGATGAAAAATGTCGATGCTTGTGCAGGCGATTTGTATCAAGCGTAAAAACGGTTAGAAAAGAATAAAAAAAAAAAAAAAAAAAAAAAAAAAAAAAAAAAAAAGAAAACAAAAATAAAAAAAAAGGTAAAAATACAAATGAAAAATTGAAAAAATATTGAACAAATATAAAGGATGGGTTTCAGGGATTTGAGCACATCGAGAGCTTTATTAAGAGCATACGATACATCACAATTTGCGATGAACATATTTCCCGTATCGTGTGCGTTCATTTTGAAGAAGAACGTGTTCCGCGCTAAAGAATATGCCGCGTGCTATTGTGCATCGACGATGAAAAGCAGCACACATATAGAATTTGCGATTTTTATTCATCGCTTTATCTACGTCGTTCTTTCGGCTCTTCTCCTGTATTACTTAATTTTTTTTTTCGCAGCAGCGACAGTAGCAGCAGCAGCAGCAGCAGCAGCAGCAGCAGCGACAGCAACTTTCGATACTCAATACGAGCAAACAAATAATAAAGAAGTTATTGCATACATGAGAGGGTTGTTTTCCTGGTTGTTCGGTGGTTGCGAAGTTACGGAACGTCTTGGTCGCCACAGGGCGAGTCTGACCAAGCCGTATTTTGTCATGATTCGATGATAATCGATCTCCGAGGTCCTGCTCTTCTTTCAATCTCTTATCGTTGTGCACTCTCTCTCTCTCTCTCTCTCTCTCTCTCTCTCTCTCTCTCTCGTCGAATCAATCGATTCGCAAGATGCTTGCCTCGCTTTCAAGGATCATCGTTCTTGACGATGTTCGATGTACGATATTTTATATTCAGTGGGAGCTACTATTACACTGGATTTGAAAATGGACGAACCGCAAGGACGTAAGGCGTTTATTTTCTTTCTCTCTCTCGACGAAGACGTGAAAATCGATCGCTGCTCCGCTCGACCGATCGTTTATCTCTTTCTCTCTCTCTCTCTCTTCCTCTTTCCCTTTCTTTACGTAACTCGATCCTCCTAGTGTCGTCTTCTTCGTGGCTTCGACGTACACGCAAAGAGGATGTGGGCGGAATTCGTTGCAAATAAGCGAAGAACGAAGAGTAGAATAGCCAAAAACGGGAACATCAGTCTTTAGGATTTCACTGATATATCGATATTTCTTTTTTTCTTTTTCTTTCGATCGAAAAACTGATCGATCCTTTATAATATTCGATGGATGTGATTTTAGGGAAAGAACGTAGCAAAAATATCGAATTATATTTCTTTTTCGTCTTCCACTTTTTTTTCTTCTTCTTTAACTTCTCCAATCTCTGCCGATTTGAAGGTGGACAGAGAATGGCGTTTAAATATGAACACTAGGTAAATGCAAGATAAGCTCTGGTTAAACGATAGCACAGCCGATTTTAATTGATAATGGAGTATAAGTGAAGCGTACTCGCTGTCTACCAATTTTCCTTCGTCCATTGTCTACTTCTCTCTCTCTCTCTCTCTCTCTCTCTCTCTGTGATTTTCTCTCCTTCCTTCTGTTTCTTTCAAATTTTTCGAACAAGTTCAAAGATTCGTAGCAAACGAAAAGATTTTTTTTTCTTTCTCTTTATCTCTCTGTATCTCTCCTTCTATCGCGACAACTTTATTGCGAATATCCTGGCAAAAAGTTTAACATATGTGCTTCTCTTTCCCTCTCTCTCTCTCTCTCTCTCTCTCTCTCTCTCTCTTTCCTGTAATGCTTTGCAACGGCGAAGAGCGTCTTGGTAGTCAAGGCATTGGACATGCGCGTTGAAAATGAATTTCTTTGTCAATGGCAGCGTTCGACTTTGAGGGAATCAACAAATCGCTCCTGTTAATTTCAATAGTATGTATAGACTAAAACACTTTTTCTTTACTCTGCGAATAGTTCTCTTTCGATTTCTCGAACGATCGATCGGTCTTAAAAATAGAAAAATTCGATCGGTATTGCTCTTCTAATAATAATGCTTCATCCTATAATAATACCTCCGTTTTATCTTTCTCTTTAACACGGAGATACAAACACACACATACACATATATGTACACGTACAGTCGTAATCTTTCGAGTCTCTCTCTCTCTCTCTCTCTCTCTCTCTCTCTCTCTCTCTCTCTCTTTCTCCCTCTTTTCTCCCCTTAGATTTCTGCTAGAGGTATTAAGAAACCAAAATAAAAATAAATAAAGTAAATAATACTATAATAATCGCACATTGTTGGTATCGTGGATCCTTCATATTTCTTCCTTCTCAATAGAATATATAGAATATAAAAAAGTTAACGAGTAACAAGAAAGAGATTTCGTACGAAAGTATATTCATTAGGGAAGCTTTCGTTTCGATATATCCAATAATATATATTAACGATGAGTTCGAGTGGATCGGAGCGCGAGAGAGATTTTAGTCGATGCAAGTTTTAACGATGCGCCATATCGATTGATATCCCTTATCGTCGATAAACGAGGCCCCCATCGTTTCCTCTTCGTCTTTCGCGGGAATTCACTCACTCGCATAGCTTTCGTTTCTCTTCTTCGTAAAAGAGTTGAAATCGTTGAAAGTAGGCATGACCGAAGGAAGAGCAGAGGTACTTAGAGATTTTTTATTCGATGGCGCATGTGACTCGAAGGTCATCCTCCGAAATATATATATGTGTATATATATATATGTGTGTGTGTGTGTGTGTGTGTGTGTGTGTATATATAGCAAGAGAGAGAGAGAGAGATCGATCCTTTCGAAGAAATAGTTTAAGCGCCCCCACGTTACGGTTTCCTTCGGAGAAAGTAGAAGAGACTATCGATGCGTCGACGGATCGAAAGGAACCACTCTCCCCCTCTCCATCCTTCTCCTCAACCCTTCCTACCCTTCCTCCCGCCTCCTCTCTTTCTCTCTTCCTTTTCGTCGAGGAGATTACGATCGCGGTATAGAAAATCGATCGGCAATAGGAGAATCGTAGGAGGAATGCGCGATATATCAGGGCTCAGGAACGTGACCTAGATGATAGGCCGCCACGCCTTTTCCCAACGCCAAATTTCTCGACCACCACCACCACCACCACCACCACCATCTTGCTTTTTGTCTATTTCCTTAAGATCCTTCCTCCATTGCATTTACGTCGGTCCTCTTATTTTCCTTCTCCGGGAACATCGCCAGCTCGCTTTCTCCACGATTTTTGACCTTGCATTGTACTACGTTCCGTATCGACCGTCGAAAAGCTCGTAAGCTCTGACAAACAAGCATGCTTCACAAGGATGGAGCTCGTCTCACCTCTTCCAACGTCGATCGATATCTAAAGCATAACCAAAGATAACCTTTGTCACGGTAAAGATACCTTATCCCTCCACTTTACATTCTCGAACATTGGAGGAGTTGTTCAAATTCCAAGGAAAGAAAGAATAATTTGTCCATATTGAGGACTTTCCTGCATCATCAAGGTTTAGACGATCACAGCGACTGCGCAAGCTTGGCATTCGGCCGTGTTTGACTTATAGCTCATTAGACTCTTTTGGCCATCTTCTCGCATGCTCCTTCATACTTTCTCCGGTATTTTGAACGGTTCGTCATTGACGTCTTGAATGACACACGAGACTTGGTGGGACGAGAGAGAGAAAGAACCATACAAATAAATAAATAGACAGATAAATAGAGACAGAGAGAGAGAGAGAGAGAGAGAGAGGGAAAGAGAAGAGGACTTTTGGACTTTTCGAGAGAGAGAGAGGGAAAAGAGACGAGAAGGAATTCGATGGAATAGTATCGTCGAGAGGATTCGATCACAAGTAAACTCGGGGAAAGCACAAACGTTATCGCGAACGCGACAAGCACCAAGAAGAAAAGAAAAGTTTCCCACGGCTGTTATGATCCCGACATTTCTCTTTTTTCTCGCTGACCGCGAGGAAAGCCTTTTATTTGAAGGGACCGCAAGCGACGACGCTTTACGGCTTTGCGCGATATCTCCGACTCGGCCAGTGGTGGTTGCTAGACGCCTCCTAGTCTCGACGCTCCTCCAAACTTCTAGGCATCGCCGTTTCGTGGCGCTCTCGGCGTTGTCCTGCCGTTCCTTTCCTTTCTTTTTTTTTTTTCTTTTTCTTTTTCTTTTTCTCCTTTTTTCTTTTTTTTTTCTTCTCTGCTGAAAGGACGGTAGGCGGATTGACCGGACGAATCTTTTCTCTCTTCCCTTTTTCGGCTTTTTATCGAACACGCCGTTCTCCACCCCCCCCCCCCCCCCTCTCCCTCCCAGCCCTGCGCACCACCACTTTTCGTTCAACTTCTCCATTAACTTTTTTCCCTTTTTATTATGTCGATTAAATTCAAAGACGACAGATTTATCCTCCTCCGTTTTGTTTTTATAATTCGATCGCGTCAGGGAAAATGTTCGGTTTCATCGAACAAAAAAAAAAAAGAAAAAAAGAAAAAAAAAAAAAAGAAAAAGGAAAAGAAAAATCGTAGAGAAGGATGCAGGCCTCGTTTGCGCATGTACCTTCGCGAATCGGACTTATAAATAAAACACGTTATCGGATAGACTGGGTCGGCTATTTTCAGGTATCGACCAATCAGTGTTAAGGTCAGACACGACCGCGATAAGCCGAGGACTTTGGGATGTTCGTCATTGCAAACTGATTTTGGATCGGCATCTTATTTCCTTGGAAGGGTAAAATCTATATAAGAGGAATACTCGGTCGAATGGAAAATTTAGCTATTGGTATCATAAATGCACGATAATTCCTACGATACCTTACGGAGATTTCGAAATGAAATATGATCCATGTCGTAAGAACAAATTGAACCGATCGAATTCACGATTTTTCAAACGGAACTTCCCTTGAATACCTTGAAAGAAACAATCTCGTATACTATAGATATCTATTTAGACGTAAAATTTTTGGATGAGAACCAACAAGGAAAGATAACGAGATAAGCTTCTTTTTGCGTAATAAAAAGGATCGACGAGAGGATTTAATTCGATGATGATATAATTACGCATCATCTTCCTGAAAATGCAAACGTGCAAGTGGCGCGATCAAACGGCAAAGAGAGCAACTTTTTAGATCGCAATAGCGAAGCCGAACGAAGGCGTGCCATCTAGAGACCTACCGAACGAATCTTAAGAAAATATTGATCGGACGAACGGCGCCGATAAACGATTAATCCTCGATCAATCAAAATATAATTATATGCGATCTATTAAAGCAGCAGAAGCAGCGGCATGCTCGATACGATGAACAAGAGTTTTGTCAAATTTTACTTCTTCGAGATAGGAGCCCCTGGAAAGCGCAATAATCTGCGTGCTTGATTGATCGTTCGAGCATATCCTTCTAAAATTACGAATCTTTATTCTTTGCTCTTGCTTTGGCTTTTGAGAAAGCACGAAAGACAGCGTTGCTTTAATGGACAACGAAAAAGTGAAAAAAAAATTGACCAACTTACAATGAAAACGGCCATGATGTTTCCAGCTTCTGCGACGGACGTTTTTCGTGTTTCGCAGCATGACGACTTTCAATTCCATGGCAACTACACGAAAAAGTAATCAATTAATAATGTATTTATTCATCACCTTCTCTTATCATTCACACCGATCAACAAAGCACGATCAAATTACTTACTTCCGTAATACGATCGTTGCGTAGTCTAACATTCGATCGTAAGAAATTACTATTCAACGTTAATCATCTTGAAACGTTAATCGCAAAAAACGATACATCATCGAAGCCTATTCAAATTAATCGTTAAATTCGTGTTAACGCGCGATTATAACCTGCAAAGATTATAGGCCCTTAAGAGGGATAAACGCTGACTACCTGTTCTATGAACGGTCAGATTTTATCACATATATCTTGATATTAACACATTATACGCAAACGTTTCACCATTTTCTACGACTAGATCGTATCCTAACGAATGATTGATTCGCAGAAAAGTTTCAACGATCTAGCAAGTAAGTAGAATGGTAGCGCTATTATAAGGGTAACTATACATGGAAAATGATATTACTGCGCCAACTGACGAATCCTGGCTCGTCTCGATGGAAGGCCCTATTTTCGCGTATAACGAATTACAATCAAGAAATATAACATTTGAAACGATCATTGATGAATATTGTAGAAGAATGATAAAAGAAAAAAAATTGAACTTCCTGCATATTTTCTATTTCTGAGAAAATACGGATAGGAAAAAGTGGGGTGTACCGCGAGTTTGTCCTTCGAAAAATCTTACGAAAAAATTTCGTCTAGTTCCCGGTGTGGCCCTCTCGTTGATTCCCGTGCCTTCTATCAATCATAATATCCTTGAAAACTCGATTCGAGCCTCCTCCGCCTCCCCAAAATCAATAGTCCAACACCGACCTTGTTGCCTCGAACGCGTCACGATCTCGAACGGGGTATTTTTGAAAATACGATTGGAGAAAAATAAGAAGGATTTGCTCGTAAAAGGGATAGAGTTCGTCAATCGTGGGGAACGTATACGCATCCCTTATGAGATATGCCATTAAATTTTCGACGAATTCGAATCGATCGAGTCGTGCGAAGGGTTCCTTTGATCGTTACATCTCGATGATTGGATCGAAAGCAGCAGGTAAGATAAAAATGCATCGCAGTGTGTAGGATGGATTAGAAAGGGATAGACGGATGAACAGAGAGAGAGAGAGAGAGAGAGAGACAGAGAGAGACAGAGAGAGACAGAGGAAGTATAAGGGTGGGATTGGGCAAGCGCCGCGCGACCAGACGCGCAGAGTCTCCGCACGATCACAATCAACGACGCTGGTACATGACCGAAGCAAACCTGGTCGATATGAACGTTCCTCTGACCTACAGAACGTAACGTCTAGGTGTCTCTCTCAACGATCAAACGCACACGCACGCACGCGCGCCTTACTGTCAATATACACTACTGCAACACATAGACAAATAATATACATATAAACATAGGTGCATGCACATCGTACAGGGATTTGCATAGGCAGCCCCGCGTAAAGCCGTGAATCACAGATATTCGTTCGATCGAGATACGTGCGAGATTCGAAGTGCTTCATTGTCTGGCGCGAAGGGTGCTTGACCTTCCTCAACATATGGAGCACGATCGGTATACCAATACGATGATCCTCATTGCCTTGTGGTTCCTCCTCCTCCGTCGTCGTCATTGTCGTCATCGTCGTCATCGTCATCGTTGTCGTCGTCATCGTCTTCGTCGTCCTCGTCGCCAGCAGCCATATTAAAAACCCGCTTACAATACGAATCACCTAGATATTAAGCGGTCTTTTGTGTCCGAGGTGTCCTCTTTCTCTCTCTTTCTTTCTCTTTAGATATATATATATATATATATATATATATATATACGTGTGTGTGTGTATATATATATATATACATATATATATACACACACACATATACATATATAAGCTTTCTCGCTCGCTCTTAAATTCAGCTTCTTCTTGATATACGCGTCGCCGCGGGACGTACCTACGTATTCATGGGACTACTTTCCCTTTGCAACACACACGATCTATCTATACTCCCTCTCCCTCCCCCCTCCCCTTTCCTCTTTCTCCTCCGTGTTACCCAAATCGACGGCTCTCAGCCCGTTCCGCGAGGTCGAGCGCCCTTTCGAAATTTGCCGATGGCCAAAGACGGCCTCGAGGACGTAGTGACTTGCTTGGCCTCGAATCCTAGATCCTTATCGAGTAGCCAAAAGCCGAGGAAAAGACAGTCCTATCGAACGACGACGACAACAATGACGACGGTTATTCTCTCTTTATCTATCTCTATCTCTCCTCTCTCTCGCTCTCTTTCTTTTCACCCTATCTACGTAAGAACACGTATCGCCGATTCATTTGCGATTTGCCGTTACCTTGTACCAGACATCGATCAAACAGCAAAAGCTAATCGCTAAGATGATAAAGGCTTTCTTTCTCCTCTCTATCTATCCATCTCTTTCCTTACGGTACGGAAGGAAGAGCTTTCCTTTCCTCCATTCTTTTCTTTTCCTTTTTCGAGTCTATTAAAGACACGAGAATCGAGCTACCTTTTCTCTACCATCGTTCTATATTCTAGATCGCCAGTCCTATAAAAAGATATTTCCTTTCGTCTACTCGATCTACCAATCCCAAATAGAATATATTGTTATATGTGTGTGTGTGTGTGTGTGTGTGTGTATATATATATATATATGTATATATATATGTACCTATATCTATGGAATATATTATCTACAAGTTTGTTCGTTTAATTCTTTTTATAAATTAATCGAATTTTTTTATTTATTGTTATGTACCTGTTACACACGAGTCTACTCGCACATTTTATATCTATAGGTAAGCTAAAAGCTTGCGACCTTCGTTCTTTAGTTCGCTTACGTCATTGAGTTGCCGTCCTAATGGCGATGTTTGTCCGACCGTGATCACTGACCGATATGCCAGTCCGCTTAAAGCTCTATCAGTTAGACTTAAAGCGTCTAATACTCGATTTTTACTTTTTTGTTAGAAAGAAGGAAAAAAAACAGAAGAGTCAGCCGAAAGAAAGTTTTGTATGTATATGTATATATAAGATATATATATATATATATATGTATATAAGATTTTAAGTACAAAGATATCTTCTACTGCATACGCTCGTTGGACTTTGATAGACAAGGTGAAGATTAAAGGAAGAGAAAGCTCTCGCTGTTCCTCACTTTTTTTCCCTCTTTCTAGGAAAGCGCACTGCTTGTCGCTCATTGTAGCGTGCCAGACTTCCATTGTATTTTTCTACGACGGCTGGTATCGCCGCCTTTGAAATATTTTCGAACGCTTCCAGTGAGATCTCCGCGAAAGAGTTAAAAAGGCGCGATAGAAAATTAGGAAACACTTTGCAAAAAAATTATTTCTTTTCTCTCTCTTTCTTCATTCATTGATCTCGACTACTTTCCTCCCTTTGAAATACTTTATATCAATGGCAATTTATGAATTTTCTTTATACGATTAATAAGTGCGGCATTAATCGTATTGAAAAAAAAGAATTGTTTATCTCTTCTAAACGTACAGATCATTAAATCAATTAATCACAAAACAAAAATTAAAATTAATTATATTTATAAAAAATATATAAATCCGAGGTTGCAAATGAAAATGAGAATTTCGAACTGGTTTAACTCGACTACGTTTCGTCGAATCACCCAGTATATAGATATTCATATATAAGGGCAACTCGAGCGTCGAGAGCTTTTACACGCAACTGAAAAAGAGAAACCCGTGAGGCCGTCTGCATGGTCGAACGAGCGTACAGGGAAACGATTTAACGTTCTTACGATGACGTCGTTGCATAGAGAAACAATTTTTTCTATGATTTATATCTAATGATTTATATATGTGCGTGCGTATATATATATATATATATATGTATATATATATATATATCATTAACATCGTTCTATGAGAATGAAAATGATTTGAAAAGAAGAATAATGACGTATGACCTAGAAAGAGGAAAAGTAGATCTAAGAAGAAACGAAAGATAAAAGAATCCAATTAACGACATGTTACGAATGATCCTACTCCCTCGACTGATTCTAATTTCTTTTCTTATTTGTTCTATCGCGATTCCGTCCTTTTTTCTCTCCTTCTCTTTCCTTTTTCGTTCTATATAGCACTATTTATAAAACTTTTACGAGTTACCGCAGATATCTTTGTAAGTAGTATTGACATATTACAAAGAAGGTTAATCGTCATTAGCGAACGATAGACAGCAAAAAGAGCTGTCCTTACGTTCATCCTCGAGAATGGAGTAGTACGCGCCAGACGGAATATGCCGCCTCAGGCCGAGGTATCTTCTCTCACTTTCTCTCCCTCTGTATGAAAAGGAACACTTAGAGAGTCTTACCGTGCATATATGTACGTTTCCGCGTAAACGAAGGCTCGACGAGTACTCTGGAGTGCACTGAAACTACAAAACGAACGAATCTATTGTCTCGGTTGATGCTCGACTTCTTCTCACCGCCCCACACTCTTGCTCTCATCCTTTTTCATCTTTTTTCTTTTTTTCTTTTCTCTCTTTTTCTTTTTTTTTCCTTTTTTTTTTTTAACGCACGCGATGTATAACGATATAACGATATCGCTGTCGTTACACGACGATAAGCCATTATTTTCCACGATAGCAAGATACGCTTATTATTTACAAAGAAATAATTTCGTCTTTACCGATCATATCTTAGATCTTTGAAATTTCACCTATTAGTACAAAATTCTTGTTCGCTTTCTCTTTCCCTTGTTAATTCGTCACTGCACTGATTTAAATGTTCACCTCAAGATACCTTCTTATCACGCCAACAAAAAGATAAAGAAAAGAAAGATTTAGAAATTAAGTACGAAAGAGGAGGAGTAAAAAGCAAAACGACTACGTCAACAAATTTATGCCATGTGAAACTTACCTTAATAACTTTTATTTTTATTTTTCTTTTTCTTTTTTCTTTTTGTTTTCTTTTTCTTTTTTTTGTTTTGTTTTTAATGCCTTAGCGAAAAGGTGATTAGACAAATAAAAAGATATAATGTACGTAATTTTGTAGCAATAATGAAAGTCAATTGTCGAGACATGCAATATGAGAAAACGATCGTAATGAATAGAGTGCGCATCCTACAATATTTAATTCTAAAAGTTCGATGCACTATTTGGTGCGATGAAAGATATATAGAAGAAATGGTGAAGAATGGAGAAAAGACACAAGGTGAAAGACAAACGTAATGAAACATGCAAGGCAAAAGTCGTGTTACGAGGGCGATTTTCTGGATAATTACTTGTAAAGAAATATGGATAAAGGAGGGGAATAATAAATGAAGAATGGATGGTTTCTTCAATTAACACGCACAGGTAATGCCTTGATGAAAGAATATGTATAAATAAGATAAGAGGGAGCAGAATAATAAGAATAAGTAATAGTAAATAGTAATGATAATATAATAGTAATAGTGGTGGTGATGGTAGTAGTAGTAGTAGTAACAGTAGCAGTAGCAGTAGTAGTAGTTAGTGGTAGTAATAGAAGAAAGAGTAGTAGTAGTAGTAGTAGAAGAGTAGAAGAAGAAGAAGAAGAAGAAGAAGAAGAAGAAGAAGGAAAAGAAATTTCGAGCACAAAGAACGAATGAAGGTGAAAAAATAAGAATAAGAGTTAATGTACCCTATTGCTCATAGTCTGCGATGGTGATCACCCGGAAGTCCCGACAATAGGCCAATTCCTACCAACACAATAATACAACAATCAGTGACTTTTTTAATAGAATACTCGCAATGCTATATCCTATTAATAACACAATGTTAAAAAGTAGCATCGTCGATGAACGCAAAGGACCCGATTGTTTATTTCATATAATCATTTTTCTTAGACTTATAGTTACCGACGTAATTCGGCTCGAATCGCGTAAACGCAAATACTGATTGACGTAAGTCATAGGTACGTGGATTTTACCATGTGGGTTAAAACGTAATATTAGAGATTCTAGAGTCCTCGAGGGCTGCGAGATGCGAACCTCGACAGAGATTGCTGAGATATGAACCGCTGCCATTCTCTAGCACTTCTTCTGTTACCCCTTCACCCACAGGCTCCTCCCCGTTATCCGTACCACTCGTACACCCCCCTAGGATGACTCCCACCATTTTTATGCCCACTCGAAAAACGCCTTCAACCGCCTATTTACGAGACACGAACAAGCTACGGCCAAAAAAATCTAGGTCGCCGATTTTAATCGACTCGAAAAAGGACCATTCAGCCAACGTTGAAATTTAATCAATCTCTTCCTAGAAATTCTTACGCTATAATAAACTATTCTTCTTCGAGCAACTATACACGACTGTCTCTACATATGTAACTATGTGCGTTAAATATTTATATATTTAAATATTTATAATATGCGCGCGCGTTATCATGGAAAATAAGTGTACAACTCAAATATAATTCGACGTTGAACTTGTGCCAAACGATATGATGGCACTTGCAGGGAATGACATATGAAAATGTTGTTAATACACTCGAAACACATTAACGAGTACTTTAATAACGCATATCGTAAACACCAAGCGCATATCACGTTCTCTTTCTCTCTCTCTCTCTCTCTCTCTCTCTCTCTCTCTCTCCCTCCCTCTCTCTCACTCTCTCTCTTTTTCTACTTGAGATTCATTAAGATCTCGTATTTACCTTTTTATTTATATTATTTCATTTTTCTCTCAAAGTCGTTCATTAATATGATCAGTAGAACATACGACTGGATAACATTGGATTAATAACCGCATAAAATTAGTTATCTCGAATAAAGTGATATATTCAGGAATAAAAAAAAAAAAAAAATGAAACGATATTATTATCGTCAGAACATGCTTTATGAAAGAACGAATACGATGTCATTACGAGTGTCGATTAGTTTTCCAATAGGAAAGGACGATTAATGCAATTATATCTGAAAGAGAAGGTTATACGTTGCAGTTTGTTACGTCCACATGCGTAAAAATGATCGAGATGAATTAACGCAGTAGAAAAGTTGAAAACTTTGGGAATAGGATAGAGGGAGAGAGAGAGAGACGGGGAAGGGAGAGTGAGATGGGGGAGATTGTAAGAAGCGAAAAATAATAAACAAGATATAAGTAAATAAAAATAATAAGTAAAATAAAAAGGGACGAAGAATAAAGATAGAAAAGAGGAAGAGAGAGAGAGAGAGAGAGAGAGAGAGAGAGAGAGAGAGAGAGAGAGAGAAGTACAATATGGGTCAGTTATTGATTGCTCCCTGATCGACTCTCCGTAATGCCTACCATTCATCTCTAACGTTTCTATCCATGTTGTCTTAGATATTAACGATACACAAGTAGCGCTTGATGGTCCAGCTCATCGAGCGTGTCTTCCAACGCTATGAAAAATGACGATGCTAATTTGAAAAATATTTCGAAACTTCTCGAAAATACGAAAGCAGGACGCAAGACTTTATTATAATATGCGAGAAAGAACGAAACGCATATTAGCATCGCATAATGCGATATCAGCCTATTTGCGTTGACCCTTATCACGTTAAATCACCGCTATTATGGCCAAGTACGAACAACTCGTGCAACGAGAGTATTAACGAAGTAAATTAAGAAAGAAAAATTCTTAAACTAAGTATGTTTTGAATACGAAATACAAATGAAACGTGACCATCGTTAAGAATGTATTAAGCTGCGCGCTGCGTCCTTCGAATGCAGCCATCGTTAGGACGAATGCAGTTTCGTTATAAACTCTCCTACTTAATGAACTACTGTCAGTCTTAGGCTAGTTTTCCCAACAACAAGTATCATTTTTTAAAGAAGGCTAATGAGGAAACGTTTTCAATCGATAAAATCGATAAACTTTCGATCTTGGCGATCTTGACAATTGATATACAACGAAGTAGAAAAGTTTGCGCCTCATTTTACTCCGAAACGTTCGATCTACTTGAACAAAGCAGGTCGTTCATTCAACAAAGCAGCAGCAATGACAGCTCAATGGCTGCAAAATGTGGGCTAACCCTGAGGGTACGATTTTATTGGAGCGACGATAAAAGGTAGTTCTATGAAGGAAATGACGACAATTTCAAAGAGAACAAAGAATAAAAATACGTGTTTGTATAAAGCCGAAGAAGTCAAGCGTGTCAATGACTAGGTCGGTGTCGAATCATCGGCCGATTTGAAGAATTCTTCTCTGGCTTCCATAAGCGCTCTCTTAATCGTCGCTGAATCGTTTCCTTATTAATTATAACATCGTAATAATTATTATCGTTTAATACCTAAAACCGTTCTAAGAGAGCGTCCAAAGGTTAAAAAAAGAATAAACGAACTATATTCATTCTTATAATAATTCTTGACGGGACTGAGCCGGGAGGGAAGCGAAACAAAGCTTTTTCAAATACGATTCCTTCGATATTTATTAATTCGAAAGAAATATATCCTATGCAGCTGTCGTGTCTTCGTTTCGTTCGAATTTAATCTCTCGAGTCGTCCCCAGGCACCTCGCTGCACTGCCAAGTATTATCAAAGAACACGCACGAATTTCATATAGCGCGCTTCCTAATAATCCTTACGATTTATTATGCTCGGCATTATAGTAAAAGCAATTTAACGTCGAAGAGATCCGTTCTATTAAATAAAACATTAATGGCTCTTTCCTAATGACCGTTCGTTCGCGCTATGTAGCTACGCTGAGATGAACGTAAAAGAATACTAAACGTAATACTACGTAAACGTCACGTGCTTCTCATCATGCGCAACGACGAACGCATCTATTTAATAGAGATATGGTATTGTCGTCGCTCGGGAAAATCATAGAACCGAAGAAAGAATAGAATAGATGTCGATTAAAGGAATCTAAAGAGAGGTAGGTAGATAAATTAGCTCGGATAAGATCGGTTTACTTACGGATGAGAGACACGCCTTTGAAGGCTTCTGAGGGACATGGCTCTGTTCTTATTGCGAGCCGTTCCTCCGAAGGAAGCTTGGAAGATGGTCCCGCTTCCAACGTCGGTTCCGGCGTCGGATCCGGCGTCGATTCTGGCGTCGGGTCCAGCGTCGGTACCAGGATCGGTTCCAGGATCGGTTCCAGGATCGAGTCTAGGAGCGGCGGCGACGTCAACGCCAGCGTTACCGTTCGGCGTGACGCGGCGCGAGGCAGCCGAGCCGGGAGAGGCTGCGAGTTGGTCTCCCGTCGGTGCCACGGCCACCGCCGCCGCCGACGCGAAGCCCCCCGAGGTCGCCAGAACGGTGCTGCTGGTAGTGGTGCTGCTGGTGGTGCTGCTCCTGACGGTGGTACGCCGGAATGGGCCCGACGTACCCGACAATCGCCGTGCTAATCTGCGGGCGAGCCGACGGGCCAGGCGCGCCCCTGCACCACCGACACCCACGCTGACGGTATTTCTGTCCCACCCCCCGTGTCCAGGGGGTGGTACAAGTACCACGGTTTACCCGTTCAAAAGCTTCCTCTTTCTTTCCTATCTCCTTTGTCTCTAGTTTGCCACCAGGCTCTCCCGAACGCTCCGAGACTCTCTTATCTTCCGTCCTACACGACGAATTATCCAGCCTCCTTGGCTCTTCTTTATTCTCCCTTACTCCCTCTCTATTTATCTATTTATCTATCTATCTGTCTATCTATCTATCTATCTCTATCAATTATCCGTCCTTCCTCGCTTATCGCATTTCCTTTTGCTAGAAACGACGATCGAAATTTCGTCTTCGGCTCGACGACAACGATCTCTGCTAGTCGCCTGCGATGCGTAAGAATTTTCAAGAAAAGTCAGACAAACAGAAAGATTATCCCCAATTTTCAATCTAAACGGCTTTTAAACGTACCTGCGCGTATGCGTATCGGGGCCATCGATGGATTAAAATAAAAGAACGATTAGCCCAAGTACGATCAGCCTGGTGCTCGTTCAAGGGAACGCGATTTCCATATTCTCGTTCTTGATCGTATCACGAACCGTAAGAATTTTCTTTGCGTGTCGCGTCAAATCGACTTCTTCCACGAATTTCTGCGCGGTCTTGCGAGATTCTTCCTTCGAAATAACCATCGCGCTACCTTGCTCCATTTCCCTTCGAGCCCACGTGTCTTCCTCTTCCTTCCCCTTCTCCTTCTCCTTTTCCACCTTCTCTAATAGTAATAGCTTAGTATCACAATGAACGATTTTCCTACGCTTAGCCTTAAGATTATAAAATCACAGTCGCAAATTGATACGGATCCTGTCGTCCGAGCCCTCCCTCCCTTTCGCGCGAGTACTTTTTCTTCGCGCGTCGTCGCGAGGACGGCGATAGTTCTCTAACCGCTTCCTATCGCTCTCGTCGTCGTTCCTGACGCGCATGAATTTCTTCAGGCTCTATCCGTAATAATGAAATCCGGATGATCGAGAAAAAATGTCGTTCGCACACCGTTGCTCCCTACGGGACGGATTGCGTCTGCTCATCGATATCGATACTCGCCGCCTTTCCGATCTTTCACCGGCTTCACTCGGCTCAGCTCGGCTCGGCTCGCGCCACGAGGCTCTCGTGCTCTTTGTTCGACCGAATGACTGCTACCATCACCGGCACAACCACTACTACCACCACCACCACCACCACCACCACCACCACCACCACCTTCTTTACTACCACTACCACCACCGCCGTCGCTGCCGCCACCACCACCTCCACCACCACCACCAGCACCGTCACCACCGCCACCACCACCGCCCTCGCCCTCGCCCACGCCGCCACCACCACTGTCTCCTCCGTCTCCACCTCCACCACCACCACCACCTCCAGCACAACCCTCCGTCGACTCGGCGAATCAGCACGCGATATCTCGCGAAAATCAAAGAACTCTCGATCTATTTGAATCCTCGCGATTCTTCCCGCGCTTTATCGCATTCGCCGAAATCATTGGATCCTGCGTAATTGCACGGCTGTATCTTTTACGAAAGAAACGAGAGACGAGCGATGCCATTTTCTTTTGCCCCCTTATCTTTTTTTCTTTTTTATCCTCTTCCCCTTCTTTTTCTTCCTCTGTTGCTACTTTGCACTATTATATAACGATAGTATCTAATTGTAAGTCCTATGCGATTAATTTCATTCCTTCGTTTCGAATGCGCTTCTTCGTTCCATGATCGTACATTTGTCCTGCTCCATTTTCGATGCGCTCTTCCGTCGAGGAAACGACGATTACAAAACGAACGATTTTGAGTCTTTAAAAGGCGGATACAGATCTTTGAGACGTTGGGTGGCGCGTATCGATCGAGAATCATCAACCAACATATCCTTCCATGCCCCTTCTCCCTCGCTCATACTCTCTTTCTCTGTTTCTCTCTCTCTCTCTCTCTCTCTCTCTCTCTCTCTCTCTCTCTCTCTCTCTCTCTCTTTCTCTCCCCCCCTCTCTTTCTCCTTAGAAAACTCCACAAGATAAGAGAAGATGTCGCTCGAGCGCCTACCGGAACTCAAAATTATACTTCCTCTTTACTTCTTTCTCTTTCTCTCCTTTCAATTCTTTCGCACGTATCCTGTCCGGTTTCCTTTTTTTCCAACTTTTATCTCTTCTCCTTTTTAGTTTCCTCTTTGCCCTTCCAACTCAAACGACGTATTCCTTCTTAGATATATCGGTCAAGTCTGATTTGCTTTAATCGGATCATTCTTCTTTAGCTGCAATTACATTTCCTGATTTTATTATATAAATATATTAAAAATGACAATTAATAAATTTAATATTTTTCACGTTCTCTCGTTCCTTTCCTTTCTCTCTTACCATCGAATTACGCCCTAACGAAGATACAGAATGACGATTCGATTGATTCTGATTATCGAGCACACCCTAAATCTCAATATTCCACTCTTACCTCCTTGAGCAAAACGATGGAACGTTGTGCTTTTTTAAAGGTAACAGTGTCGACGGGAGAAAATCATTCGTTTACGTATTATCACGGCACTGCAATAACGCGACACAACGAATCGAATCACGGAAAATTATGGTTTAAGTTACCGATCGTCAATATTTTCGGATTGATGTCTTCGATACACGTTCCAGTCACGATTATATTCGTTCGTTCTACCTCGCCTCTTTTTATTTATTTATCTCCTATCCCCTATCTCCTCTCGCTCTCTCTCTCTCTCTCTCTCTCTCTCTCTCTCTCGCTATCTCTCTCTCTCTCTCATCCCACCTCGCTCTGCGCATTTCACTCACTTGGCCCTCTCACTAGTACTCGTTTCGCCAAAGAAGCTACTTTCGCACCCTCTCATCCATCCATCCAACCATCCATCCATCCATCCATCTACCTGTTTCCGTTCTTTAATTCGACCGCTTATTCATTCATCTACCTTTCTACCTATCCACCGTTCCTCCCTTCCTACCATCGGCCAAAGCTCGTTTATATGCACCGATCGTAAAACGAATGTGAGAGAGCGTGATATGTTCCTTCGCTCTAAGACGATGCCATGCATGCGCGCCGATCGTCCTTATTGATTACGACGCATTGCTGCGTGTAGAAAGCCGATCGCTTTTCTGGTAGGAAAAGGATCTTCGTTTCCAATGTTCTACGATGCGAGGGATCAAAAACGTTTCCTTTGAACGGTAGGACTGATTAACGCGGAAAGGGAATATACGTAGCTCCGGTACGATCGGTACGAGCCACTGAGCGATTACCCACTCTGCAACAGTGGGTACCGTTATACGCGTTCAAACGTACCATTGACTTTGACGTTAGGCGGCTGATAGCCGGCCTCGCACTGATACCGTACCACTCGCGCCGTAACAACCACGGCCTGACTACACCCGCCCCTTCCCTTCGCCCTTCTTAACTCTTCTACGACCACCTCTACGCCAACGACGACGTACCGACCAGCCGAAAAACACAACCCTCTTTTGCAAACGATTTGGGCGCCACACCACGACTTTCCTCGAAAACGATTCTCCTCCTAGATGACACTTCCTTTCTTCGATTGTCTTCCGATATGATACTGTTCTGACCCTCTTTCGTTTCTCTTCTTTTATCCCCTCGACACTTTTTCTCTTGACCTCTCGATTATCATACATAATATACTTAATCCAACGATATATCCTTTTTTTTCATTTAATACGATAACGTTTAAAATCCTATATACCTTCGATCCTTTTCATTATTTCTTTATCAAAGATTTCATCAAATATTCTTTGTATCAATCAGCCTCATAACTAGGTGATTCAACTAGAACCTATCAAAGTTATTATCTGATTACATGATTGTTAAATGATATTATCATAAAATTTGTCCTACTAAACGCTAATCTTATAATCGAAGCAAAGTCATATTATTAACCCATAAAATTTTATGTTATACGTCCCTTATTAGATGATAGGTCCACGAATCCTTCCAATGTTTAACCTGTCTTTTTATCCAATGGCGGTATGGTTAATAAAGGAATCTGTAAAAAAAATTTATCGTTATTAAAATTTTCGTAAAAGATATTTTTAAACGTTTCGTTTTTGTGCACTCTAAATATTATCCGTACTTATATATGTACAACCCAGATATATATGCACACCCACACAACAGGCGCGCACATATATATATATATATATATATATATAGCATGTGACGACGCGTGCAGTAGCTCTAACGACATCTACCGATGATCGTTGCAAGTAATTATGGAAAAAAAAATAGAAACAACTTTGGTATGAAATTGATTATAAATGCAAAAAATTTTAAGCCTTTATAAGTATTAGCAAAGGAAGTTATATCATGTTAAAAATACCTCAAGTTCCATTCATAAATATTTTCCATATGAAGGTAACTTCAAATTTGAAAATTTGATCAATGGATTACATTAATCTGAGGGCAAAGATCGTGAAATACAACTTTGACATTGTAGTATATTAAAATGATTTAGATAATAAGAATCCGACGTCGTAATTGTCTTTAAATGCATTTTAATATGACAACAACGAAAAACGCGTTACTATGAATTCCGTAACAATGGCGCTTGGCGCGAAGATCCAAGGAAAATGACCTTTCGTTGGCGCATGCGCACATGTGATTATTCTTTTCTTTTTTTATCTATGTATATTTGATTTATCCCTCATAAACGCGTTTCTTTATTTATTCAATATTGATTTAATTAAGTTAATATAATATCTTCAGTAATGTAGAGCAAAAAGAAATAATAAAACTATGAAGAATCGAAAGATCCTAAATAGAAATTTATATTCATAGACACTTGCTTAATTATTTTTAAATAAATAAATATAAATAGTTAAAAAAGTGAACAGCTGTATGAAAGAAATTTACAAATTCAGAATAATTCATAGACCCGATAAATAATTTGACTGGGAGGAACTTCTGTTTGCATTTTTTGCATATAACGATATTAATCGAATTGTAAATTAATCGACTGTTAATCATAAATTATTCTTCTTCTGTAATTTTCTTGATACAGATAATCATGCATATTTTACTATACAGATGAGAGATTTGTGATGGCGCCACAGATCAAAATATATTTTATTTTGCAGAGTCGATTTATCGAAAAATCGTTCATTATCGATCGGAACAGTGAGGGCGCAGCATATAGGAATACGAAATTTAGATGTTCTTTCTTGTGTATTATGTGATGAACTCATTTTTTCAATAATCTTCTTAAAAAAGTAATGTCAAAATAACAACCAGCTAACACGTGCCTTACGTTCTATAAATTCATCGTTTATTTATTTGCTCAACTTAACGTAAAGTGAGTTTTTCTCGCTAACAGTTTCCTTCGGCCATCTTAGTAACTCGATTCTAAACAAACGTGCCTCATCGGATCCGCAATGGCGGAGACAAACGGGGCCGCAAATTTAAACACTAAAAATGGAAATTTCATTTGCGGTGTAGTAGAAGGTGTGTAAACAATATAAAATTATTATTTTTATTTTATCAATAGGATATGTCTTTACCTGTTTCTTGATAAAGAAAGCGTCATTTTACATTATTGTGGATATGGGTTTCTTTTTATTTATTTATTGTTTTTTTCTTTTTTTTTTTTTTCTTTTCTTTTTTCTTCTTTTTCGTTTTATCTCTTTTCTCATGCATACAGTACACTACGTTATATTTCATTTATAATAGGATTTTATGGAAGACCATGGACAACGGAGCAACGAAAGGATTTGTTTCAAAAGTAAGTTTCTAAAATGCAGGAGATATACGCAAAGAAACTCATGAGCTTGTTTATATTTTTAGACTAAAAAAATGGGGAATGGATTCATATTTATATGCACCCAAAGACGATTATAAACATCGTGCTTACTGGAGAGATTTGTATACGGTGGAAGAAGCAGAACATCTAACGGGTTTGATTACAGCTGCTAGAGAATGTGGTATCACGTTTTATTATGCTCTATCGCCAGGATTAGATATCACGTATTCCAGTGCCAAGGAAGTAGCAGCCTTAAAGAGAAAATTAGAACAAGTCAGCCAATTTGGTTGTACCGCATTTGCCTTATTATTCGATGACATAGAGCCTGAAATGAGCGAAGCGGACAAAGAAATGTTTCAATCTTTCGCGCATGCACAAGTATTTACATCTATTATTGGAAATTTTTATACTTCCATAATATATTTCATTATGTTATTTATGTTTTTTCTTTTCTTTTTCTTTTTTTTTTTTTTTTTTTTTTTTTTTTTTTTTTTTTTTTTTTGTACATCCAGGTTTCTGTCACCAATGATATTTTTCAACACCTTGGGCAACCTCGTTTTCTATTATGTCCAACGCAATATTGTGCAACTCGAGCAATACCCAATGTATCCTCTTCCGAGTACTTAAATACCCTTGGAATGAAATTAGCTCAAGAAATTGATATAATGTGGACAGGTCCTAAAGTAATATCAAGGCTCTTAACGGTTGAATCTATCGAAGAAATTACAGAAGTTCTTAGAAGGCCGCCAGTCATTTGGGACAACTTGCATGCTAATGATTATGATCAAAAAAGAGTTTTCCTTGGGCCGTATTCAGGTAGATCGCCTGATCTTATTCCTAAACTCAGAGGTGTTCTGACCAATCCAAATTGTGAATATGGCGCGAATTTTGTCGCTATTCACACCTTGGCACAATGGAGCAGGTGCAATATTGATGGAAAGAGAGATTTAAGTCTGAGTACGTTTCAGTATATTATAGTTTTTAAATACCTTAAACAGTATATTAATATGTTACTTGTATCTTATTTTATAGACGACACTGTATCTGCCGATATTAAATTAGAAACAGAGACAGAAGATGGAGTTGTTGGGGAAGACGTACCTTCAACATTATCTCCAAATATGTATCATCCACGTCATGCGCTCAAAAATGCGATAAATGAATGGTTGTCAGAATTTAATAAGAAAAAAGTAGCATGGGGCGTCATCGCGAAACCACAGCCATGCGTAGCTCCCACAATACCGATCCCAATTATTCCTTCTGTAAATACTTGTATGAGCTTGACATCCACAACAACAACAACGGTTCCTGCAACTCCTACACCAGTAACTAATTCGAATCATCTTCAAGCATTGGCTGAAGTATGCTCTACCGTTACAAGTAGTGATAGCTTTGCCCAACCGTCTTCTGGACCCATGATGAATTCTTTAGTATCTGATACCAAAGTAATCAGTGAACCTATTGTTTCAACGATATCTCCCAGTGTAGGAAATGAGGGAATTACAACGACCCTATCTTCGGTTGAGCCAATGGATTGTAACACAACCCCAAGTGATTCTCCTGCTCATGGAATAAAAATACACGTAGAAGACGACATCATGGTAGAAAACACTTCTGTAAGCCATTTTTAAAATGGATTTATAAAACTTTGAAGTGTAAATTCGTGTTAATTTTTTTTTTTTTTTCACTTTTTCCTAGACATGTAGCGAAGCTTCCGCAGGTATGCAAGTAGAAGTAGATGGTACTTCTCCTACAGTAAATGGTACACAAATGATAATCGAGAATGATAGTGAAACTCATGAGAATACAGATAATGTAGATCAAGAGTCTTCATCGATAAAAGATGCAGACAAACAATTGACTCAAGAGGATCTATGCTTGTTGTGTGACTTATTCTATTTACCGTTTGAACATGGTGGTCAAGGTATTCAGTTATTACAAGAATTCAACTGGTTAAAGAGCAATGCTCATGTTGTTATGAAGAAATCAAAAGAAGAGGATGCTGTTTCGCAATCTGACGTAAGCAAACACATTTTGTAATTTATTTTAAACTAATTTTGTTACAATTTTATTTTTTCCTTTTATGATTCTAATATATATATATATATATATTTCAGATTGAAGAATGGCATGCACGTGCAGCTAAATTAAATGATATGTGTAATGCAGTAAACAGATTATTTCAACGACTTACGTATTGTAATAATCGCGAACTATTATATGATTTATATTCATATATGTGGGACATGAGAGGAGTTGTATCATTGCTAAATAGTTATGTAAAATGGTTAGGTAAGTTACATTATTTCTGCTATAAATACAATCTTTTTACGTAAAATTTTCTAAAAGTAATATATTCTTTTTGAGAACAATGTAACATTTGGAATCGATACATATGAGTAATATCCATTGAAATATGCATTGAAAGTGGTTCCATATTTCAATTAGCAAAGTATTACGTTAATGATGAAAGTCTGCTCAAAATGCTAATATGCTGGTACAGTAATTTAATTTCTAAATAATTTATCGTAATTTTATGTTATAAACGAAAAAAAAAAAAAAAATTAAATTAATATATATTAATTCGATTCTAAATTTTTATTCTCAGTTTACTGCTCACTGTACTTGAACTATATTGGCTATATGGAATAATTTATTTAGCTGCAGACAAATGCTGTTGTTGGCCTTTCTCAAAAATATTATTATTTATTATCTGTACTTGTATTTCAGAACAGATGTATCTACAATATTGGTAAGTGCGTAGCGTCTTTTTTAACTTTTATATTAATTAAACTTTTTACAAGGAAGGTATACTTTCATTATAATTATGTTACTATAGCTCGTAACAATAATATTTTAGTTACAATTAAAGATCATGTTATACACATAGATAGTGAAATAATGGATTTAAATAAAGTGTAAGTACAGTAATAATATAATATTATATGTTAATTTTATTAAATTTTATTTCTTTTTATATTTCACACAATTTATGTTATTTCTTTTACATATTTATAATTAAAATTATAAATATTATTATGTTTTATTAACAATTATAATCGTCTTCCTTGCAAAAAGATGTAAAATTTTCAAAATAGTTCTTTCTTCTTCTTCTTTCTTTTTTTTTTTTTTTTTTTCTTTTTTTTTTTCTTTCTTTTTTTTTTCTTTCTTTTTTTCGTTTAAAAAAATTTTTGTTGAAACACATTTTATTAAATCCGAAAATTATGGATGTACCCTTCAGTGCTGTTCCATCACATATTATCAGAGGTATACTCTGATGGATGATAGACAGAGTTATTTCATATTTTGAATTATACACCTTTACTTAATACATTTCAAAAAGATAGAAATTAATTATTCATAATACATATGATGTATTTTTTGAAGTTAATTTACATATCACCCGATCGTGTATTACGCTAATGTAATTACTAGACACTTTTAAGATTTATGTCATTATAAATATTTATGCGTTTGTAAAATTGGGGACATCTGTAATGATCGGTAAATTATTGCATTCTGTGGATCGCATATCCACGAAATTATTTCTTACATTTATTTCTGCGCTTTAGAAATGAATGTACCCCATGCGGCATTGCATGAAATTGAATAAATAAGATTGCTATAAACTTGAATCAAATTCATATAAATACGTTTACTCGTATAATGCATCTGTTAATTTAAACAAATTTGAATGTGAAAAATTAAACAAAATTTATCATAGATTCTCGTTTACATATATAGCAAGCTCTTATTTATGAATGAATTAATTTAATTAGGTCAGCCACGCATAATTAAATTTAATCTAATGCTGTAATATAAATCGTAAAGATGATAGAAATGAATATAACGATAAAAAGAAATATCGTGGCTTTCCTGCGCGAGTACTGCGGCAAAAACTTACAAGATAAGTATTTCTGGGAAACCATTCAACAGCATTTCTTCATGGATGAACAAATATTGGATTTGAAATCTTCTTGTGCCAGCTATTAACATATTAATTGACTTTCTTTTACAGACAATACTTAGCAGAAACGTATTTATCATATATACACTCTCTATAACATAGAAAGTATATTAAACAATTATATAGAAATAATAATAATTTTCAATATTGACATTTCTGCTATGATAATAATATATGAGGAATGATACGACTTTAATACGCCGACTAACTACCACTCTGTGTTTTTGTCCTGTTGATAGCATTTGGCAGATTCCCAGCGACGATGACAACGTATACCCAGGGAAGCTACACATGTATGCGATTCATCAGTTTTAAGTAATTTACCATTGCGCGCGCGATTGGCGAGACCTTGAATCTGAAAGCAACGCTATCACATTTTTTTTCTATTATATATTCAAGGTTTTGCACAATGCAGACACATTCATTATTATTTTTTAATATAAATAAGAAATACGCGCGTAGAAGCTGCATTCCTATGTCTCAGGACATTAATGCGCGATTGACATGCGATCTTAACGCATTATACCATAATGCGGGTTGAGCATACTTATTAATATTACAAGTAGCACATCTATTTTAGTCAGTGATGGTTATTGCAACCTTTATAAATAATAGATCAAACCATTGTTTTGTAAAATTAATTTTACATTAGACGCATAAACATGTGTGTTTTTATACTATTTAAATGTCTTCACGATTTATTGTATTACTATTATATTATATAAAGAACATTTTATAGTAGATTGTAAAAATTATATATTTTAAACTGTTTTGAATTTTATCTATATATTGATTTAAACATGTCATAAGACTAAAATATATTTTGCAGATAAAGTATGTTTAACTCCTTATGTTTAGTAAAACGACACTTTAATATATAAAATTTCATAAACTCTTGAAACATAATATTTATATGGTCAGTTACGACAGAAAAAAAAAAAAAGAAAAGAAAAGTTAATTGTAATGTTTATCTTATATTTATCATAATAAGTAATTCTACTTTCTTTACAATTAACATTTTATTAATAATAAATAATCGTAAATGGCCCGAAAAATATTTTCTTTTGCCAAGTTGCCTGTGCTAACTTATTTTGCTTAGTTCCAGAAATTATATTCTTTCCAGGATAATGAGAGTTTTATTTCAGGTGCAATTTGGCAAGAGAAGTAATATAATTTCACTAAATAAATATGCTATATATATTGGTCCAAGAGTTTATGATCATGCAAAATAGTTTTGCAATTATTATTCTATCACTTTTCGTTTCTTCTTTTATAATAATAAATAAATGACATGAAATGTGCAGTTTCATCTCTCTCATAAATATTTTAAATAATTTGAAGTATTTCGTTGTTTAATAGTACTGTGCATGCACAGTATCTTCTTTTTATTCTTTTTTTTTTTTTTTTTTTTTTTTTTCTTTTCCTTTTTTTTTTTTCTTTTTACATATATATTAGAAAGAAAGGCACTTATCTAAATACTATACCACTATTCTCGTAATGTCATTTTCATGAGAGAATTCGTATTTTTCAAATTGACATTAGTTTCTTTCCCTCTTCTTTCTTGTATTTAGACAACGCCAGTTTTAATAAGATAATTGAAGGAAAGAAAATGAAATGCCATACCTAAAAACCCATTTGTGCATGACATAGATATAAGCAAAATTGATGCCCAGTGCAGTGGAGGCCATTTCAATATGTTCGTAGACATTACGCACGAATGAAATTATGTATTTAATAGTACACTAATAAAATCATTTTCTGCCTTAAAATAGGGTTTTCAAATGGTTGGAAAGAAACATTTATGAGTGGTGATCAAGAACCATGGGTCTTTCGCGGTGGTCTTACTGCTGACCTACAGGTAGAATTTAACTTTATAAAATCATTATAAATTAATCATGCATCTATATAATTATATTTGCTTTTAGAGATTAATTCCAGTGGACAGCGGTAACGATTTATTTGTTTATAAAGCACCAGAAATACCTAGTAGTAAAATATATACAATACGGCCTTATTTAGCGAGCGATGAAGAAGCAGTTTATGCAGTATGCAATCAAATTTCTAATTGCACAGGATCATCGGCTGTAGCAGACAAGTACACGCACAATATCAATTTTTCTATTAAAATATTTGATTTACTAAACAACGAATATTTTATCTTATAAAAATATTATTACTATTTTAGATTAGTTGGTGGATTTTTAACATTAAGTCCTGAATTATGTATGATTGTTGAAGATGAGAATGGAATAGTAGGATATGCACTAGCTGCCTTAAACGTCAAATCTTATAACCAGAGGTTGGCAGTTTCTTGGATTCCCGAATTAAAAATGAAATATCCTTTAGATAATGGTATGAATAATTTACCACAGGATATTCAGGTATTTATACATAGTATAATAAATATATGTGCTGACATTTAACATTATTATACAATGATTTTTTATCTACCATTATTTTAATTTTTATTAAAGGATGCAATACAGTATTTTCATACATTTAGCCCAGATGTATCAGAGCAACTGTGTAGACATCATCCGTCAAAACTTTTGTGCGCAATACTACCTACTGTAACAGATCAATCAATTCCTAAAAGATTGATTACTTGTGTCTTAGCAGCTTTAAGAGCTAATGGTAAGTACTCTTTCAACAACTATATAATCATTTTTTATCTGAACCTTTACGAAAGAAGAATAGTAATTTTCGATTATGATATATGCATTGTATATTTATATATAGGATCTTTCGGGGTTCATACAACCATGTGCTCTACAGATAAGGAAACTAATGAATTTTATACAAAATTAGGATTTGTTGAATTGAATCCAGCACAGGAGGAACATCCTGGAATAAAAACAATGTGTAGAAGTTTCTAACAGAGACTGAACACACAACTATTATTTTTAAATAAAGTATATTTACTTGGACCTTCAACAAAGAAAGGATTTATGACATAAAAAATTTCGCGACAAGTTAAAACTGTTTTTAGATTTTTATATATATATATATATATATATATATATATATATATGTGTGTGTGTGTGTATATGTACGTACGTGCGTATGTATATATGTATATATATATATATATATATATATATATATATATATATATATATATGTATATATATATATGTATATATATATACATTTAATCCAAACATGAGAAAAATTTTATCCTTTTTTACATTTTTTTTCTTACGCTCTGGTAGTGTGAGTAAAATATATTAAAACATAAAACGTATACTTTGTCTTAACAGAGGTATACATAGAAGAATGTAAAAGTATTTAGTGTAATTAAATAATTTTTATTTCTTTCTTTCATTATATAATGCTAAATTAATCCTTCGCACTCTTTACAATTCCTTTACAAAATGCCTAACTTTTAGTTATATTTAGTCCAATTTATAAGAGATTTATAAAAAAAACGCGATGTTAACAAAAAAAAAAAAAAAAAAAAAAAAAAACTATTCATATCTTTTCTTTGAATAATAGCAGACAAAAAATATGCATACATATTACAAAAAAAAACTTATTGTTATAACAGAAATATCACAGTGTATAAGATTTCACTCTCCTCTGTCTATTTAATATAATAGTAAATACATATATCATGTATATATTAAAAATAAATACTGTATAAAATATGGATGTAGTGTCCTTGGTAAAAGTCAGTAAAGGAGAGCATAAATTTCCAAATCTTTAGAATTGTTTGCATTATTAATATTTCTGCTTATGTACAATATTATATGGTTGTAATGATTAATAGATAATCATTTGTGCAACTAATATGTACATAAACAAGGGTTATATGATAAAATGCCATTATGTGTGTTCAATAATGGATGTCTAAATCTTATGACTTGTTAAGAACTATTTTCTTATTCAAGATATATTTATAATCGATTGAAACCAATTTTGATCATAATCTGTTTTAAATAGTTACTATTCTGACGATATAAAATTATTGATTTTATACAATATTCATTCTATAATGTAATACGAGCCTAAAAATGATATTAGAAATGTTTAAGCGGATATTCTAAACTTAAGGACGAATATAATTTACGCATCTATTCTACGACTTCTTGTTTATTGTTTAATCGATCATAAAAATTTATAAGCTTTTTTTATTTTAACGTATACTGAAATTTATATATTACAATATTCTTTATAACTATCTATAAAAGCATACGTATTTTTTATTACTGATATTTACTTTATAATTTCGTACTATGAATAATATAAATTGGTTCTACAAATGCAAGGTACATCATTTCAAATTGTGATATATAGTTGTCTAGTAATTATTATTTTTTTTTGCATGTTATTATGTTAAAAGAAAAACTATATATATATACATATATATATATATATGTTATTGTCATTACTCATGATTAATATTTTATATTGTATAACAGATTATTTGACATATAGATCTACAATCATAGTGCATTAATTAAATATTAATTATAAAATATGAATACACATACAAGCAATTTCGCATAAAATTCACATTTAGATTTATACTTCCGAATATAGATTTAAGGCATTGTGGTAATATTGTGTCGCTGAAGATGATGTATTTCTTTTTGTAAAAAACAAATCTGTAAACAATATTTGTACAAACTTTCAATCATTTTTTCAAGTTACTTATGAAATTTTTCAATGAAATTTGGAGTTACGAATAATCTAACAAACCTTTTTAATTGTATCATTTAAAGACTTTTGTTTGGAACTTGGTGTCATGCTTGTAATTCCATCTGTATTTATTGTAGCTAATGAGTCCAATAATTCTATAATCTTTTTATTTATGTTACTGTAAAAATACGATCATATTTATAACTTTTGAGAAATACAACTTACAAAATTATTTTATATCGTCATTATACTTACGTAGGCGATACAAATATTGCTTTGTTTCTTCTTTGCAAATTCGTTTTATCATTCTAAAAGATGATCGTTTATTATAATTTTCTATCGCAATGTAATGAGTAATTTTATTAAAATATCTTACCAATTTGTTTTCTGCTTTAGATATATATAAGTCGTCAACGTTATCGATAGCAAATGGAATGTCATCTAACAAACATATGAATTAATTATATTTAAATATTTTATCTTCAACTAAATGCACGCATTTTTATCGTTATACCTTCTCTTCTTTTTGTAGCTTTTTCCATACTTTTAGAGAAACTGCTTTTATCATCTCTCCACTCTTGTAGAGCTACTTTATTTCTATATATAAAATATGAACAATAGAGAAACAATTATTATTAATATCAATATATAGAACTAACAATTGGTCTATTTAAAAGTAGAAGAATATATACAATATTAAAATATTTATTGGTGCTACTATATAATTAAAAATGAATGACAAACAATAATGTACTTTGTAATTGTAAAAATAGATAAGTATCAATTTTAAATAGGCTATGAAATACATTAGAAATTCATATAGACGACTACTTACTTCATTTTTTGAAGTACATAAGCTTCTTTATTCAACATTTCTGTAATTTCATCAATCCATGAAAGTTGATTTTGTTTGACAAGATTTGTTCCTTTACTCTTACACCTACAGAACCATGCATGTTATAATTAATTTTAATATTATATTTATGTTAACTGATCATTATCTATATAATTAAAATAATTAATTAATTAGATAAATTCATACTTATATTATTATACCTGTTACTTGGTTTATAAGCTTTCCTTTTCTCTGTCATAGACATCTTATTAAATTTATTTGATATATCACTGCAACTATAGCAATTAACAACTTTTAAAATGTTCGATTTTTTTTTATTAATTGTCTCATTAGTAAGAACTGTTAACGATTTAGGCTTTGCTTCTGTTTAAGACAATAAAACAGGATTTATATATTAGAATCTTGGTTCTACTTGCAATGCATATGCAAGGATTACATTCTTCTTACCCTTCACAGGTATTATTCCAACTTCATCTGGGTGTAATCTATTCCATTCACTTTTTAAGAAACTTAAGATATTAGAACATCCAAGTGCTACGATATTTGCCGGTGGCATAGTAAGAGGATTACGCGCTACTTGTAAATTTTTTAATTTTGGTACCATGCCTACAAATTTAAACAATGAATGAAATATATAAATATATGTTTCATATGCAAAAATGAACAGCATTTAAATTGCAAGTAAACTTCGATATGCATAATTAGGTAATTGGTCTTTTATATTGCATACTTACATAGTTCTAATGGTAAAACCTGAATTTTGTTTCCTTGTAACAATAGTGTATGTAAAGATGAATGAGATTTTATACTTTTTGGCAAAATTTTCAATTGATTATTCCGTACATCTAGCCATTCAAGATTTTGTAAAGAAGGAAAGATCTCTTCAGGAATTTCTGATAGGGCATTATTTTCTAAGTAAAGCATCTATAAGTAATCCATATATATATATATATAGTAGTACAATTTGATATAACATATTAAAAAAGGTGAAACTAACTTTAGCATATACAGTACCCGTATCCTTGAAAAATGTTGCATTATATTATTTGGAAATACTGTAAGTTTTGCATTTGACAAATCCACAAATGTTGAATTATAAATTGACATTTTATTAGGAACAGGTAGTAAATCTATATATTCTTTCTTTGAGTGCTGAGGTGTATCTTGTGTTATTACTGAAGAAATGTCAGATATAGTATCTAAATCTTCTGCGAGTATAGGACACAACTCGTTAATACATAATTCTTCAGGATCTTGAAGATATGTAAAAAAAAGAAAATTAAGATAAATGAACTATTTTAAATACAAGGAATAAAACTTTGTCTGATCTTGTATAATTTCTTCCTAATTATTTACCATAAGATACATAGGACGTATTAGGATTGTTTTCATGTAGATCAGTCTTCAAAGTTATTTCATTGTTTAAAATATAAGCAAAATGGGATTTCAGTACATGTGATTCAGAAGTTATACTTCCATCCTCTTTTTCTTCCTCTTTATCCAATCCACAAAAATTATGTGTAGATAAATCAATTGACTCCTCCTCATTATGATTCTTCTCACTTTGCTATAATAAATAATTTTTGTGTTAACGTATGCATATGCATTTCTATTACAAGCGTAATAACTACAATTGTTATATAAAAAGTGCAGATAATATAATTGGATGTATGATTTATGTATGAATTTTTGTATTTTCATTAAAGGTTTAAATTAAAGCAAAATTTATGAGGACAAAATAATTAGAGTGATCAAAGGAAGAATACCACATCTTTCGTTACAATTTCTTCCGTTTCATTTAAGATCATTTGTTCGTCAATATTTTCCTTTTCATAATCGTTTCTATTATTAACAACACATTTGTGAATTGACAAAGATCTATCATTATTAGATTCATTATGAAATCCATAATATTGTTCAAGAAGTTCTCGCGTTATATTGATCATTGGAATATATAAAAACCTGAATAGATATGGTTTAAAATATTTATCGTATAATTTTTTAATTTATTGAACAGAATCAATAACGTTCGAACATAAGTGTTGATTTAGATGATTCTTTAATTTTCTTAATACAATGCGTTTCTATGGAAACAAAAGCGATGTTTGAAAATGGATATCGTTCCGCAATATACATTCATTCCACTTGCATATAAGAATTATTTTAATATAAATGATAAAGAAACGCAAAATTTATTTAACAAATGGTAATCTCTCTTGTCATAATATTTATAAATTTTTATTTTATCAAAACATTCATATAAAGACTTTCATTGTTTTAATATTACAAATATTATTTACTTTAATAGGGGATTAAAGGGAAATATCGTTCTTCAACATTTTTCTTTCAATGAACCTTTTCATTTATATCATAAATACCAATTTGCTGAGGTATAGTAGTAATAGTAGCAATTGAGTGTTGTACTTATTTTTTTCTTAATTCTTTATAAATATAAATTAACTATATGCTGTTAAATCGTAGGCCTTTTTTAAAAGCAGCATTGTTGCCGAAAACTTGTTAACAAAAAGAGGAAGCTCGTGGACAAAACAAGGTATCATAGCTATCTTCTACTAAAATCTCTTTCTGATATTATATTATTTCTCTTTCTCTTCCTCTCTCTCTCTCTCTCTCTTTCTTTCTAGGAATCATTGCATCAACTGTGGATGTGCAACAAATACCATGTTCTGTTATAAATATGTCTTTTTTTAATAAATTGGAAAATCCAGATAATGGAATAATAAATAGTTCTGGTGTCATTCGCAAAAGATATGATAGTGAAATTAATGATTTCCTTATTTCTGACAAGTTAAGAGAGGTAAGTTAAAAAGGTAAATTAAATAACATGTAACAAATTTAATTTAAAAGATATTTTATATATTCCATAGATGTTATTAGATGAAGAGTCAACCCAATATGATTTATATACAGAAGATGAAAGAAAAGAATTTATCTTTTGCATTTTCCAAATGTTGGTTCTTGGAGGAATTTTATGCCAATATGAAGACACTTTGAAACCATATCTTGATACGACAAAACGAATTTATAAAGATCTTATAAGGTTCTTAACAGCTTTCGTTTATTACTTCATTTAAAACAATCATATACCATAGGACAATCTTAAATCGTATCATTAACTATTTTAGAGTACAAAAACGAAAATATTTGGATGATTTATGTGTCAGTACAACAGTTTTAAAAGTTACAGCAAAAGATAATAAAAATCAAGCATACTTTCCGAGTAATAATCCTTTTAATATACAGAATGTTGGATTTCTATTGATTGATGGAAATCTACGTGAAATAACAACATTTCTACATCAGTTTGGAGGATATTGCGATTGATATTACTTATAATTTTTTTATAAGAAAAGATAAAGGGAAAAAGATAAAATTTTTAATTATCCATTTATCTCATAATTGTTTATCAAATACGTACATATATTCTTAGTTAGCCCTTTTGTTCTTATTATATACTACAAACTGTAATATAGAATTATAATCATTTACGCGAGTAAAAATAATAATCATTTACGAATTTACAATCGCTTAATTCCAAATTAACGATAAATTTATTAAAATTAGTTATGATTTTAAATAAATAAATAAATAAATATGAATAAAGGAAGTCATATTACATTAGATATGGCATTATCGTTTTCTTTAGTTACATTGTCTAATTTGTACCCTATTTTATGCGTTTCGTTTATGGTTTTTTATAATTTAATTTGCATGGCACATTTATTAATAATTATATTTATATTCCAAGAATTCGGAACGAATATTATCATAATTGTTCCAATCTAAACGTACGAAGAATCTTTTGCTACGTTTCATATATAAAAATTTATTTCTTTTTCTCTTTCATAAAATATTTATAAATTACAGTGAAATATTATTTTTCAATTAATAATCGATTCTATTTATGGAATAATAAGTAAATGTAATTTTTATAATTATAATTATTCAAAAATTATTAATGATTATGCATGATGATGAAGAATATGAAATATTTCAATAAAAATCATCTAATCAAAATTTATAAAAAGACTCGACATTGTTAAAACAATATATTTTGTAATTTCTGTTGATATAATATTATAGATAAAATATTACTTAAAAGATATAATCTATATTTCTAGTTAAGTAGAAATTTTTTAATATAATAAATAGCTTTTGCTAATGTGCTTAATTGTGATAAATTGTAATAAATTGTAATTATATATGCACATACATATGTGTCTGTATACAATTAATCTTTACAGTAACAATATTTGCGTAAATGGAATAGTGAATTTTCTACACACCTAGCTTGCGATCCATATTTGTTAATTCTACTGACATCAGAAATCTAGAAAGAAAGAAAGAAAGAAAAAAAGTAATAAATATGATTATCAAAAATGTTGTTTCACTTAATCAACTTACTCTAGTATTAAAAAGATTCTTATTAACGTTATAAGTAATGCTTGCTTCAAATAGTCCACCACCTGGTTCTGTTTTTACTTTTATCTGATATATCTCAGACGTTAACTTAGTTTTCGCACTGAGATCTGCCACAAAGCCATCCTGATCTCCAGATTTTTGAAAATTTAATAAACCTAAGATATATTCAATTATTGGATATACTTTTCTTGGATATAAAATAATAGTCATATAATATATAATACCTTTAGTGGGTAAAAGTTTAGCAGACCACAATATTTGATTTAACTTTAAAGTTTCACATATATCACGGTGTTCCTCTGTATAGGAATTAAGGAATTGAACAAAAAACTTGGCAGCGGCAATAACATTGGGATTATCAACTTCTATTTCTTTCCAACTAAGACAAGCACACCAATGTGGCTCTATGAATGCATCCGCGCATGTTCTCTCCAAAGGTATCTATTACACATATATGCATATAACGGATGAAATATTATTATTTTGTTTCTGCTGATTGTTAAATTCTTAAATATTTCTAATATTTATTACGTAAAATATATCACATATACCTTGTCAAATAAATTAATAGCTCTTTGATAACGATCTCCTTCTTTTGGACTCTCAAAATTTAATATAGCTTGTAATGTTTTATGTATATCAAACGGTGTTGTTAAATGCTTTGTATTATGTAAGAAATTTTCATAGGCACGTGAATGTACTTTTTTGAACCAAGGTGGGAAAGTGAATGAAAAGAACGGTAATCGTTCTTCTTGTTTACCTTGCAAAGTATTACGAATTTCTGCAAATCTATGACCATGATCACTCATTAGTATTAAAATGGTATTGTTCAAGTGACCAGAGTCTTGTAACTGCTTTACCCAAAGGTACAAATCTTCATCCGCAGCACCAATATCGTTATAGGAATCATGAGATAATTCTCCATGAAAGCCAAATACAAATTTCGGTTCATCTTTGTAAGTATCGAAAATTGCTTTTATATAATTTAGCATTACTACGTGGCGTGGAATGCTTCCCATACAAAACTTATTGTAATTACGAAAATACCGTTCAGCGGCCAAGTAAAATGTTCTCATATAATGATTGGTGGGTTGTTCCTTAAAACCTTTTAAACGATAAGTAAATGTTCCAATATGATGAACATCCTCCATAAATCCTGTTATATATCCCTTTTCTTTATATTCTTTCCACACCATTGGATATATATTAACATATTGTGCTTTCTGACCCATACGTTTACGTGTCTCTGGTAATTCAAGTTCAATTTTTCCCGTTAGAATGGGAATAAGAGCTTGCGGAGTACCATCTCCTACTATATTATATCCTTCTAAAACTAATGTATTCAAATTGTGCTTCATATATTGGTAAGTTTTAGGTAATTTTCGGATGAATGTATTACGAGATAAAGAATCAAAACCAAACATTAATACATTTAATTTGAGTGAATTATTTGGAACATTATCCCAACTATACTTCCTTTTGATTTCAAAGTCTAATTTCACACCAGCTAGGACACTATGCCATCTAAAATATTAATAAATATTAAATTGATAATGAATGATACAATCTAATATAACAAAAGCTACAAAATATAGCCTTGCAATTTGTTATGTTTTATGATTTATTTTATACCAACTTTTTGTTACTTTCTGAAGTGCATTTTACATCTACAAAATCACTATATCTGGGAATATAAAAGTCATCGGCTTCCACTGGTTCTGAATATTTTATATTAAAATCATCTATCCTAATTATCTCTATAAATGAAAAATACAAATTAAGAACACATTAATGAAACATTTAAAGCTTTGTCAATTTATTTTAAACTTTTAAAATAATTGAAATTACCACTAAATGTACACATTAATCGTCCATACTTATTTTTTATTTCCTTATCGATTATAAGCCTTGTTTTGTCAACTTTTACCCAATCTTCAGGTGTACAAATTATGGGAGGTACATTATGTATAAATTTCATTATTTCTGGATTGGAAACCTTTAATTCTGGTAATTTACATGCTGGAATTCCATTTCTAAAATATAATTGACTTAGTATCTATTATTAAGCAGTAATAGTGTTCATCACGCTGATTTTTCATCATATAATTCATTCTACATACCCCAGAAACAAGGTATCTTGTTCAACCGATTCTTTTATCAATTGTGACATATGCACACTGCAATGAAACAAGTAACGAGTAAAACATTGTTAAGATATTAAATTACTTTAACAAATTTTTCTACCAATAAAAAATACTATCAAAGAACTATTATTTACAGTTTGTCATAATTTGAAAGGTCATCATTAAATCCTGGCACAGATCTAAGTACTTGACCAATACAAAATATTACTGCAATTATCAATGCAGTTATTATGAGCCTTTTAAAGTAACATGATGTGATCCTCATGTTTATTTAATTTATCATGCCTAAAAGAAAATTATCGATTAGTTTTTAAAATTAATATCTTTTTAATCAATTTTCATGTAAATATATATAAATATATATGTTATAGTAGATAAAAGTTACTGTATTGATGCATGATAGTATATTTATAAATAATTATAATATCTTTTATTTTATTGAATCATAAAAATATACAGATGCACCATAAATATATACATACAAAATATTGTCTGCACTTCTAATTTAATAGAGAATAATGAAATTAAGAAAATATTTGTTATCTAATATGTCACAATTCATCTTTAACATAGTGCAATATCACAGAACCATACATATCACACACACACACACACACACACACACACACACACACACACACATATATATATATATATATATATATATATATATATGTATATATATGAAAAATTCACACAAAACAAGACTTAATAGCTCGAAAAAAGTACAAATGCACGAAATATATAATAATGAAATGTACATACATCCACAAATTGTTTTATAACGAATAACTTTTATCAGCTGATTCCAAACGGATTTCATTTTCATTTGATAAGTGATATTCTTGATAAATTCATTTTGATTAGATATCAAAATACAATGTATTTCTACAATAATTCAATCATGCTGCAAAATTTATATTTTAACTGGATCCAAGTTATTAATTGTAATCGAATAAAAATAAAATTCCTGCAGTGATTCTATCTTATTAATTTCATCGTTTGTGACAAAAATTTCGCTTTCATTTGTCTCTGCATAACAATTCTAAAATCCTTAAGAATTTTCAATGAAAAGCATTCCTTTAATGCTTTATTTTTTCCAAATTTCGGTGTTACGTGCGAAGATAAGCAGAGGGCGTAGCTCAGAAAAGATTACATAATCTTTGCCGGTCCTGAGTAACCATGTATTTTGTGTTATCTCTTTTTGATAAATCACATGTTTTAATGTACAAGATATATTTATTTCGAAATTTGTTTCTCTATTTTGACATCCTTATAACCAATGCAAATACACGACACTCACGAATAATTGCATTCATTTCAGTTTATCACATAACGAAGTTTTATCTTCACAGTACACTTTAGCGATTTTTTTCGTTTTTTGGCATAAAAGATATTCAAAAATAATAGTGCACGTAATCGTTAAGTGAAAAGTCATAATGTCAGTCAATAATTATTACTATTCCAAGAAGGACCCTAGAAAGTACTAGTAAAAAAAAATGTTCTTTTACGACATTTAATATGAATCAGATGATTATCAAATATATTTCATTTTTGAAAATAAATATATTTGTTTTATATATAAAAATGTATTTTTAGATATCCATTCATGTGATAATATCATTCGACAAGGAGTGAGAATTATTTCATATTTTTGAAATATCTTTTTAATAATTTCATATATTTTTGTAAAATAATTTCTTTAAAACATTCACTAATATTAATTAATAACTTTTGTAAATTTATAAAGAAGTTAAAAATAAATAATATATTACAGAGTATTTTACTGTAATAAAAAAAAAGTAAAAGCATTTATAATGCATTTAATTTTGATTTATTCGTCCCTATTGAAATCTAAATTACCCTTCTATGGTAAAATATTTCTGTTGTTTCGATCCTATAAAAAAAAAAAAAAATTACTTTCTGTAGACGCTCTTGTTTTTGATTTAAAAATTTTTTTCAAAACGTGTATATATATATATATATATATATATACACGTTTTATATATATATATATACGTATATAAAACATTAATGAATATTATTACCTGAAGTTGATAAGATGTAACTGTTTCATTATCACCATCAACAAAATGCATAATGTCTGGAGTTTCTTCATTTTTACGAAGAATTCTATTTGGTCTATACGACTCATAAATTTTAATTAAATATCCAGGAATTAATGAAACAACAAGTATTACAAAAGTAAGTAACCAGAATGCACTTGATAATAGCAATTTGGGAAATACAGAGAGCATATCACCGTCATATCGTCTAAAATATAAAATTATTTCCTTACTGACAATATATTTCTTCTGATATTTGATTGTTTATCTTATAAAATGTTTATTATAACTGTCTCCTTCTATTAACTTAATCATTTATATTTTATACTTACACGTTTGTCATAGAATATAAAAATGCAAATATATAAAAGGATAATTCAGATAATATAATGATAAATACAAATGGTACTGTCCAATATGAACTGCATACTAATAACTTAAAAAAAGAAAAAACATGTGAATTATATATAATCGTTGCAAAATTTTGTTCCAAAATAATATAAAAATAATAAAATTATACCTGACAATTAATGACAAATATAGCCATATGTAATATCCATGTACTATAAGACCAGAGTTCTACTGGCGTATTATCATATAAGATTATAGGATTATTATATACATAAAAATATATTACAAAATATATTATACAAGTTTGCCATGTACCTACAAAGCAATGAAATTTATTGTATATGTCAGTTTATTTCGCAGATAAATGTTATGAATATTTACCCATAGTGAACCACAATATAAATTGCTTCCAAGATAATAAAAAATTCTTTTTATGAAGCTTATATAAATATGGATTGCTTAAAAGTTTATTGGAAGAATAGTCCTGTTCATATAATCCAAATAAAACTATTGGAACTGATGTAAATAATGCATTGAATAACATCAGAAACATACTGTCATACAGCCCCTACATGAAAAACATTTAATATAAATATAACGCAATGATACTTTTCAAAATTTGTGTGTGCGTGTGTGTTCTCACTTTAATATGATTTAATAAACATACCTGAGTAGAAAAACCATTGTGTATACCAAATAATACTTGTGGAGTAATGAAGACAAAATTTTTATAGAAAAAGTATTGCGTTAAAATGCTGATTCGTCGATAGTACCAATGTCCGTGTACAAGAAATACTTTCTTCAGATGTTTAAATCGTGTAAATGCGAAATCCGATGACATCGTTGCCTGACGTCCTTCTCTACCCATTATTCCTAAACCGACATGAGCTTCTTGAATCATAGAAACGTCGTTCCCGCCATCACCTACCGCCGCGGTTATTATTCCTTTTGTATTTTTTATCATTTGTACGATCTGTAACATTTAATTTTCCCGCCACTATTGAAAGACACGATTCCACATTTCTATTGCACTTTATAAAGATACTACGTTATTCAATTTCATTACTAATTTTGACATTATTATTCAAAATAAAATCGTGTGTATTTACAAAAAGTTGTCGTAGATAACGATTTATTTCCTTCTCGTTTTCATTATATCATTTTAATGATTTTTTTATTCGTTACCTCGCTTTTTTGGAGAGGCGTTAATCTGCAACATACGACTGACTCACATGACATTGCAATCTTTTTAAACAACTGTGGATACGTTTGTATAACCAAACTTAAACAACTTCCATTGATTATAAATCCATACTGTTTATGAGGTTCCAATTTCATTTGACGCCTGTAAAAAACGTATTTGCAAAAATTATATTGATATACGGATAAGAGAAAAGAAATTTGCCCAATATATGCTAATGGTATTATATTTACTCGAAATTGGTAAGAGTAACGAAGCAAGTTTGCTTCGTTGTTTGTGTCATTAAACGTAGTATCTCAGTACCCTTTTTAAAATGACCACACAAGAAAGCTATATTTTCTGCTGTTTCTGCTTTGTCACCGGTAAGTACCCAAATCTACATAATAGAATATATATACATATATTATGAATAGGTTAACCGAACGATTTACTGTACGCATATTACTTAAAAAATAATGAACCTTTATTCCAGCTACTTTTAGACACTCGAGCGTTTCTTCAACGCCTTCTTGAAGACGATCTTCGACCGCCGTTACTCCAAGTAAAGTTAGACCACTTTCCATTTCTTCGTAGGCACATTGTATGCATATTTCTCGATCTTGTCCGATGACTTGTCTTGCAACTTCGATATTACGTGTTAACCGTGTATAATCTCTTTGGGTTAATTTTTTATAAGCCACTACCAAGGTACGCAATCCTCTCTAATGCAAAACACATAACGTTTTAGTCAATAAACGTAAATACATAAGTATCATTTTGTGGAACATTGATGTACCATAGAGAAATCTTCTACATGAGCAGCTGCTGTTTCGACGTCTCCTTCTATAATTAAAGGTAAAATCGATGTATCCGCACCTTTACAATACAACCACAAATCATCCGCAGTATCCTTAACTATTACCGACATTCTTTTTCTTTCTGTTCGAACAGAACGTGAATAATTAAATTTCTTTGTTTTCAATCTATCAGGTTTGAAGATCATCACGGTAATTTTTCAACTCACCAGAACTGAATTCTAATATGTCCATTTTCGTAAAAATAAGAATACTATTGTTTATTTTAATTTCCATTGTGTCCCTCGTGTCTTTGTGAAATATAACACCGCATCTCGCACTTGCTTCTACCAAAGCTTTCTCGTCCGTCGATGTTGCCTGCAATACGACAAATTATTATTATTATTATTTTTGCTTTTTTTTTTTTTGTTTTTTTTTCAGGAACATTTGAATATCATCATCCTTACTTGATATTCTGGAAGATCTGGATGCATAAGCAACGAACTATTAACTTTGGTAATCGTCTTTAATCTGAAACTCTTACGATACTCTAAGCGTTGCGTACTAATCGTTGACTTCCGACTTGGTGGTGCAATTTGAACAACGTGGCAAAGAGAAATACTCATCATGAAGTGCCAAATTTCAGACTGCAATATTAATACATTCTCTTATTTATTATAGACTTCCTCTAAATATGTATATGTAATCATTGTGATATTTGCCTGCCACGATTGTAATTTTACAGCCTCCCTTTCGTCTCCGTTAGGTGGTAATAAATAAAGATTTCCATCACAGTCTTTTTCTATATATACTTGTCCGTTGATGGAACATCGCCTGAATACCATCAGATTTTCAGTTAGCGTACCAGTTTTATCAGTGAATAAATACTCGACCTGACCAAGTTCCTCGTTTAAATCCGACGTGTTGCTCAATGCTGGTTGATCGGATGCTTCGTCGTATAGATCGATGTCCCATTTGAAATAAACAGATCCTAGAAATTTTTGTATTTCTGAAAAGCACATAGATCGCAATGTAAAAGAAAATATACATAACACGTTGAAATATTGTGGATAATGTCTTACCGATCGTAACGTATAACGATATAGGAACGATGTAATTATATAAAATAGTAAAACTGAGTAAATCTATAAAAAGAGACAACGGGGTTGTGGAACTTTTCTCCCCCAAATAGACGTCCCACGTTGAATTTGATTCTATTATGAATTTAAAAATCGTTGAAATAATTATTTCAAACAGCAGAAGTATGATAAAAGCAGTAAGGTATTTATTGATGGATCTGCAAAAAGATACGACATTTTGTTATAACAAAGCAATTAAATTACTTATCTGCTTAGAATCGAAAAAAATCGAAAAAAATTATATTCTTTTAGGTACCTTTCTACCGTTGAAAATTTATTCGGTACTGTTTTCGAATTTAACGATAATTTTGTATCTTTACCGGTGTAAATGACACAACCAATCACGCTATCGATGTCTTTTAATATTGCTCCACGAAGCAACATATTATCTATCGTTAAAAATCCACTCGTCGTCACTTCGTTCGAATTATTTTTTATTTCCATTTTTCCATTAAAACTATAAAGATCTGGCATTGGAGCCTGACACGTTATAGTCGCTTGCATCGATACGATCTCTTGTAGGGGCATCTTGGATATGATTTTCGGTACGTGTAACGACTAAATACATAAAACAAAAGCTTTTCATTTTAAAGAACAACGTGTAATCTGAAATATCTCGATGTAAATATAAGTAAATACCTTTAAATTTGTTTCTCCATCAAGGTTTGACGTTGTAACAAAACAATAACCAGAACTTTCGTCGCTGTGTAAAAGAAGAAGATCACAGGGAACATCCTCGTCTCGTCTTACCTTTACTATATCTCCTACGACTATTTGTTCACAATGAATTTCCTATGATGTTTAACGATATTTGTTATAAAATTATTATGGCAATTATACTTCACTACGATATTATACCGACCTGTGCACATTTGTTGCGAATAACTGTTACATATCTTTTATTAATGCTTTTATCTACTCTATATCGTAGATAATCTTCGTATCCCTGTTTGCAAGCAGTCACCAAAATGACGAACGTTAAGGGCAATGAGCTGGTCACTGGTAAAATTGGAGATTCTATCGACAATGCTACTATTGTATTAAGAAGAAAATAGAAATTTGCTATTCGCCGAAACTGTTCGAATAGATTTTTAGGGATGAAATTCCACAAGGTGTACTGCAAAGAAAAGTTAAAGAACTTACGTAGGATCTTTCTTATTGCAACTCGCGTAGAACTTTTATTAGAAATACTCACTTTATGTGAAACGATACGATTCCTCGGATATTGGCTTTTTGATGGGACATTGTCAGGACTTATTCTAATGATTCTATGTCCGGTGAATATCGAAGAGTCCTCGGCCTAAAAATGAATGTTGTATATAAATACAATAGATCATTATTTGCGTCGACATTGCGTAGAATTTATCAACGTTTTAAAGAAACATCGTACTAAGGAGATAATCAATAAATTCCATTGAAAAGAATTATAACAAATGATACATTCATTTGTATATTTTTCTTTTGTATATATTATTTCCCTTTGAAGATATTGTACGTCACATTTCGTGATTATATACGTGGGATATGGTAGAATGTAAGTGAAATATAATCCAAAGTAGAGTTTATTGTAAAAAGATAGATTTAACGCTTATCACTCGCAACGATAGATTGACTCTTAGCTCTTCTCGTTGGTCTACTTAAGAGGACTATTCCTCCGTTATTTTTTTTCTCGCGTACATCTCGTACCCTTCATTCTGCATCTCTCTCTCCCTCTCTCTCTCTCTCTCTCTCTTTATATATATGTCTCATCTCTTTCTTTCATAAACAACGCACCCTTTTGTCCATCGAAAGGCTTACTACACACATATGTATATATACGATAGGTTAATCCGTCAAACATTTATATCTAATCGTTTTTTTTCCTTTTATGGATAATATTAATATATTTCTGCGTACTTTTACTGACGAATACTAGAGCATCCTAGCGATAGAAATATCTTGTTTGTCATCAGACGGAACTATGAAAAAGATTTAATGGATATTTACAAAAACGAGGAATATCGATTATATGGATCGCTGGCAGAATGAAATTCATCGTATGAAGATTGCTACGAACATATTATCATATTAACATTGACGTTATATTTAAGAAAGTCGAAGTGTCAAAAAGAAATTGACTTTTAATATGAATAGAGAAAAATTGTTTTATGTGCATTATTCTGTAAAAATGTTCAAAGAGAAATAATCGTATGTACACGTTCCACTTTGACTAAAATTCCTTTAGGGTTAAACAGACATTACATAAATTCAAAGATGCACACGACCGTACAATTTTTTTTATTACGTTTGTCTCAAAAGATAAGACATTGTCAAAAAAGGCTCGGGCGTTACAAACACGATGCTGGTTCTAATGAAAGGGAAGACACTTTTCTTACTACGTCAAGTAATTATTATCTACAAAACATGTATAATGCTTGGTTGAAGGACAAAAACTCTGTACATTCCTCTTGGAATGAATTCTTTGAACGGATTCATTCTCAAAAGAATAACATCAGATCTGCTCTACCAAAAAGTAATATTGCCACCATTACCTCTAAAATGGCTGCGCGACGAACGAAAAATGGGGCAGGACAAAATAGTAATTATTAATTTTTTTCATATTCGTACGCATATACGTTTGTTTATAGCTATATGTGTATAATAATTAACTTTTGATATTTGACCAGTTTCATTGTCACCCAAAACGAGCGGGTCGTCTTTCAATCAATCTCAAAATGAACGTCTTATAAATAAAACTTTGGACATTGATTCTACGATTCGTGCTTATCAGGTAGAAAGAATTATTTTTTTGTTAAAATGCAACGATATTATAACATTTCAATGTTTCAAGACACGCGGTCATTTGATAGCTGATTTGGATCCATTGGGCATTCAAAATCCAGATTCTGCTAAGCTTCAAGGAACTGCTAATTTGCCACCAGCGATCGTGGTGAGAGAATATTTAAAAGGAATTACCGAGGCTGACATGAATAAAGAATTTTTATTGACGAGATCGACGATGATCGGTGGAGAAAAGAAAAGTTTGCCTTTACGCGAGATCATCATGAGATTAAATAAAGTTTATTGCGGGCATTTAGGTCTTGAATACACTTATATTCATGACCCTGTTATGGTAAGTGATCGAAATCATAATTAAATTAAAATATACATTTTTACACAGATGATATGCTTATCTTCAGTTAGATTGGTTAAAAGAAAAATTCGAAGTACCGAATGCCTGGGAATTATCTACCGAGCACAGAAAATGGATTTGGATGAATATCATGAAAGCCGTGAGATTTGAAGGATTTTTACAGAAAAAGTACGCTAGCGAAAAAAGATTCGGATTGGAAGGTTGCGAAGCATTCATTCCCGCGATGATGCAATGTTTGGAAACGTCCGCTGAAAAAGGTAATGACACACTCTCTCAAAGTCTAAACAAAAATTAAATTTGACTTTATATAATTTTAACATTTATAACCGTTAGGAGTGGAGACCGTGGCGATAGGAATGGCACATCGTGGTCGTCTAAACACATTAGTCAATGTTTGTTCGAAACCTCTCCATCAATTATTGACTCAATTCAATCCTATAGCTTTAGACGGCTTTGGATCTGGGGATGTGAAATATCATCTTGGAACGCACGCTGAGAAATTGTTACAGAGGTCTCGCGCTTTATAATATTATTTTGATTCGATCACTTCTTCTTTTCTTATATCGAGCGCCTTATACATTTTTATTTATATTGAATTCAAATGCAGAAGTAACAAAAAAATACATGTTTCCATTATGGCGAATCCTTCGCACCTGGAAGCTGTCGATCCCGTTGTAGTAGGTCGAATTAGAGCCGAACAAGTGGAAAAGAAAGATACTAAAAGTAAATAACGAATAATTTATATGTTTCTTCTATATCGTGAAAAAACAAACAAAAAACAAAAAAAAAAAAAAAATTCTAATTCGCAAGATTTAAATCTTGAATTTACGTTAACAAGGTGAAAGGTCATTGGCACTCTTAGTTCACGGTGATGCTGCTATAGCCGGGCAGGGCGTAGTTTTTGAAACGATGCACCTAACGAATCTACCGGAATACACAACTGGAGGTGTCATTCATGTAATTATAAATAATCAGGTAGGTTTTCGAACTGTATTATTGTTAAAAAAAGGATATCTATTCCGATAAATTTCATCGTCTTTCAATACGCAAAAAAAAAAATTTTAGATTGGTTTTACGACCGATCCGAGATATTCTCGATCCAGTTGGCATTGCTCGGACATAGCGAGGGTCATAAACGCACCTGTATTTCATGTACACGCCGACGATCCGGATTTAGTAGTTTATTGTAGTCAAGTTGCTAGTGAATATAGGTAAATATCTTGTTAAAGGTCTCTGATTCGAATAAAAAAATATTTATATCAAATATTTATGCGAAATATTTTTTATCTGAAAGGGCAAAATTTCATAATGACGTTATGATCGACATTGTCGGATATCGGAGATATGGTCACAATGAGTTAGACGAGCCTATGTTGACCCAGCCAATCATGTATAAGAACATAAGAGCTCATCCAAATGTTCTGACCATCTACAGCGATAAATTATTAAAAGATGGTGTGATAACAGAAACCTTTATAAAAGAAGTGTGTCAGAATGCGTTCTATCTCACGGTTCCCGATGCTTAAGTTTTCTTTCTCATCTTATTTTTTTTTTTTTTTTTTTCTTTTTTTCTCATTTTTAGGAAATCGATAAATACCTAGACCATTGCGAGACGGAATTCAAAAAAGCGCAATCCATTCAATCTATACACATGTGGGATTGGCATGATATACCTTGGAGCAAATTCTTTTCAAATCAATCTTCGGAAAATAAAATACCGAAGACAGGCATTGATTTGGAATCAATTAAAACTATGTGCAAAACTTTATCGACTCCTCCAGAAGGGATAACAGTTCACAATGCGGTGCGTAATATGAAATGGGCAATTTTTTTTTTTCCATGAGTTAGATCTTTAATATTTTGAATATTCTTTGATATATCCTTTTGATACGTGTATAGGTGTTAAGGACAATGAAAAAACGAGGAGAGATGATGTCGGAAGAAAAAATTGATTGGGCTATGGGCGAAGGTTTGGGATTTCTTAGTTTATTGAAAGAAGGACATCATGTAAGATTATCCGGGCAAGACGTTGAACGCGGAACCTTTTCCCATCGAATGCACATTATTCATGATCAGAAGAGGGACAAAGTATATAAAAATCTTCTCAACGATGTGTTCCCTGGTCAAGCACTTTATACCGTTTCAAATTCTTCATTATCGGAATACGGGGTTTGCGGTAACAATTTAGGAAGACATATACGTGAATGATTTTATTGAAAATTAATCCTTTAATATTGTCGTTATACGCAAAAGGTTTCGAGGTGGGATACTCGGCTTACAATCACAAGACGCTTACGCTTTGGGAAGGACAATTCGGTGATTTTTGTAATACCTGTCAGGTAATTCATAAGCCCGATATATCACAATCGTTGATCAATCTAAAATCACAATGAATACTATCTAGGTTACCATAGATTGTATATTATCTTCTGGCGAATCAAAATGGGGTAGGCAAGTGGGACTAGTTTTGCTTTTACCACATGGCATGGAAGGTCAAGGACCTGAACATTCGTCCGCAAGATTCGAAAGATTTTTGCAAATGTGCGACGACGATTGCATTCACATACCTGGAACAGAACCGAATGCTGCCAAAGATAAATCTCCGGAAGAAATAATGACGCGACAACTTTTTGAAACAAATTTAATCGTTTGCAATTTGACTACACCGGCGAACTTTTTTCATGTTTTGCGACGGCAAATATTGATGCCGTTTAGAAAACCACTGGTTAATGATCTTACATCCAGAATTCTACCGTGACAGATAATAGATCGTTCATATGATTTATCGATCAACTGTTCCAGATAATCATGGCACCAAAGTCATTGCTTCGACATCCCATGGTGATATCGAGTTTTAAGGAAATAGGCCCTGGTACAACGTTTCAACCTGTGATCAGAGATTACTCCGTCAAACCAGAAGGCATTAAAAAGATACTCTTTTGTACGGGAAAAATATACTATGATCTCATTGAAGAACGTAAGGCAAAACAATTAGAAGATAAAATTGCAATAGTGCGAATCGAACAAATTTGTCCCTTTCCGTATCACCTCGTTGCAGATGAAATAAATAAATATCCAAAATGCAAGGTAACCTTATGCTTGGGGCTTATTTAACGATAATTACACTTCAGAAATCAAGTAAACTCAAATTCGTTAATTTATATGTTATTTCGAATGGGTAGATAATGTGGTTCCAAGAAGAACACAAAAATCAAGGCTCGTACTATTACATAAGAGATAGATTAGCGCTAGCTTTGCGCCTACGACTGGAAGAGATAAGTTATGGTGGCCGACCACCTAGTGCCTCTTCAGCTACTGGAAATAAGAACATTTATGCGACGGAATTTCAAAACATGATGAAAATGGCAATGCATCTTTGATTGAAATTCAAAAAATGGTCATTATTATAACCTTTCTTTCGAATATGATAATAAAAATTCAATGTTTATTACGGGGTTATCACTTTAACTCACCAACAAACACAGATATTTCGTCCGTTCTATTTTCCAACGCGAAAAGAATGATCGATTTGTACGATTCCACATTGCATTATGGCGTATTCTTCTTTCGTTCGATGTTAAAAAAGTAATTGACACATTGCTAAACATCGCATTCTATGCCTGAGCTCAGAGGTGCGAGGTGTTGACGTAACTGACACGTCTCATATGTCACATCTGACATGTCTCATATGTGAGAAGATTTTTAAGTACATGCGCATTCGTCCTTAATTGAAGTTTCACACCCCAAACAATACTTTCTATCATCGATTCTATATACACTAACGAATTTGATTTGATTCTGGCAAATGAAACAGGTCAAAATGAAGCAATTCAATCTATTCTACTTACCATATTCGTAATCGGGGATGATCTATCTAAAACGTTCGATCAAGCGCACTTTTTGTTTAAAAAGTATAGAAAAATTGATTAAATATTTACAGAATTTTATAAAAATTATAATATTACGTTGAAATATTCATCACAATTTGAAATGATTAATTTTTTTCTCGATGCACCACTATCTTTTTTACGAGATTGCAAACTTCTTTTATTTAAAATTTCAACGCGGTAAAATGCTTAAATTAATGTCGATTGCTATAGACGATTGACTCTTGATTCTTGCAATCCTTTAATGAACAACTTAATATTATCATGATAAAAGATGATAAAGAACTTAATATAGCCTATGGAACTTATATAGATATATAATCAATTCTCAAAACCTTGGTATTATTACCTTCTTAACGTTCTTATCAAGTTCGCGAAAGTCCGATAGTATAGTATTTTAATAAAAAAGATTATAGAATTCTTTACAGATAATATCGATAAAGAGATGTCATTTCAGCAATAATTTTATGATTTCTATTTAACACTACATATCGTGCGATTTATTCAATCGATTTATTCTGACGATGATTTGACATCGATTAGCGATTGCTAATGTTGATTCAGAAAAAAAATCATCAGACTAAAAAGTTTTTTATTTTTTTATTTATATATATATATCATTTTTTTTTTTTGTGAAAATTGAAACTTTCGATAGAATTGAAAGCAGTGATGTTCTTCTATTATATTACATGCGTACGTATTGTATATTTTCAAGAGATCATAATTTGAGCGCGAGTATCATATAGTCGGTACTATACCAAGAGTCGGTATATAAAGAGATTCTGCTATCCCACCGATAGAGTGCCTTAAATCACTGTTGAAGAAAATGTCACAATTGATCATAATCATTCGAGTGATTTAAACTATACGACGATTTATAACAAATGGTTGTATGTAAATGGTGTAATTGTTAATTAATTAAATAAGATTACTGGCAACGTTCACATAATATAACAATGATTAAATGAAGAGGACAATCCTGTTGATAAAACGCGAATATGACATTGCCTGGCATTGGTGTGTTTGGTACAGGAAGTATTGTTAGAGTAATTATTCCCTTTTTAAGAGAGAAGGGATTTAAAATTAAAGCTATATGGGGCAGAACGTTGTCGGAAGTATCGGAAGCAGCAGCGGACCTGGAGATACCATTTCATACAAGTCGGATAGACGATGTACTTCTTAGAAAGGATGTAGATTTAATTTTTATCATGTGTTCGCCAAGTTTACATGCACAGATTGCAGTCAAAGCTTTGGGCATTGGAAAACATGTAGTGTGCGATAAACCTGCTGGCTTAAGTCAAAGTGAAGCATTGAAAATGGTCAGGGCTGCTCAATATTATCCATCGTTAATAAGCATAGTTAATCATAGTTTAAGATTTCTACCAGCATTTGTTACCATGAAAAAAGCTTTAGAAGAAGATTACTTAGAAGGTCCAATAACAGTAATTGAAATTAGAGTACATATGGGAAGTTTATTACATAACGGTTAGTTATTTTAACTTTATGATATATTTACCAAGCGTATAATTTTTCTTTACTTTCCTAATGTTTTCATTTATTAATACAGATTATGACTGGTTATGCGACGATACGATGGGTGGTGGTATTTTGGCTCTGGTAGGGAGCCATGTTATAGACTTAATATTCCATTTGGTTGGTCAACGTGCTATAAGAGTACATGCTGTTGTTCGAACATTTACTCAAACTACAAAGTATATAAATGGTATACGTCATATAACATCACCCGATTTTTGTACTTTTCAAATCGAGCTGAGCGGAGGAACACTGGTTACAGCCACATTGAGTAATCACTTGCAAGGGCAACTTTCCCAAGAAGTATTAATATGCGGCGGTAGTAATCATCTCCTTGTTTGCAATGGAGACTTATATGGATTTAAAGGAGGACAAGAAGAAATTCTTTATAGAGATACCGAAGATTTAGAATTATCTCTACCCGTTTCTAATTCTATTCCACGTCCTTATATCAAAGGATTACGAAATATGATTGCTGCATTAAGAGAAGCTTTTCAATCAGTCGAAGATAAGAAAGGTTGGGTAAAAGAACCCGTCTTTTGTGCTGCTACATTTGAAGACGGCCTATATGTACAAGCAGTTATCGATGCATTACGTCAAAGTAACAAACGCCGAGAATGGGCTAAAGTTAATATTTTAACAGAAGAACCTGATCCAAATCCATTACTGAGTGCTGCTGTTAGAGCTACAGCTATATCAATATAAAGAGAATATTTTTATACGTTCTCATAAATGACAATTAATTATTGCATTCAATCTTATTAACAACTGCGCACATTAAGGCAGCTTACATGTTTATCTATATAATCTTTTTTATTTAATATTAAATTAACTTTGATATGTACTTAAGGAAGTGCATATATTTCTTTTTTTTTTTTTTTTTTTTTTTCTTTTTTCTTCAGACTTTATAGTTCAAATTAAAGGTTGTTTAATTTATATGTAACTTTTAACATAATTTAATATTCTATATTGTATTTTATATTCGCGCACATATATTTAAATATTTATTATAAAATGAAAGATATACATACGTATACGTTGTATTCTTAATCCAACTTACGTTTGCAGATGATCTTACGAATTTTCGATGTTTACTCGCCGAAATATTACAGAAGACTAATTTGTTTTTATTTCTCGAGATATATAGAGATATGTAGATTCTATCGTTATATGTTAATTCTTAATTTATGTTAACAAAAAACAATAAACGGTTAAGGCATTGATCTACCTTCACGGTTGACGGTATTGTCGCTGCTCAACGCGAATCAATATTATGTATACACACACACATACACACACACACACACACGCACACACACACACACATATATATATATATACATACATTTTATGTGATAATTTTTATCTTAAAGAATTTTTATCAACATTATACATTTATTTTGTTTTAAATACATACGGTAAAAAATACAATACTATGATCTAATAATGACGTAACAACATGTACATAATTACAATTAATCACGTGCTGTGGCGTTCGTGTCGATAAAGACGAATATAAATACAAACCTTATATATATATATATATGCAGCGTGATAACGGCATTCTGAACTTTGTACGTTACGTTACGTTATGTTTAATCGCGTATTTTACGGTAATAGCGAGAAAAGGATTTTCTACTGAAAAAGATTTTACTCGCATAAGTTTTAATATAATTACTTGCCATTTCATAAATTTTTTTTTAAACATACGTTTGATTTAAAATC